>NC_053169.1:85764888-85789888 GCF_016835505.1 Polypterus senegalus | reverse complement strand
GTGTGTACATTGGCATGAAATTCATGGTTTCTTAATAAAACACTTGGAGACTTAACTGACTCAGTAACTTGAATTTTTTTCTGTTAACTGAACCAAATAAATGAAATAACATTTTGGTAAACATCAGATTGCTCATCATTAAGAATCATAAGCAGGTGCTCTGCACAAAATATGTGTTTTTAAATGGGAGATGTATTGTATACATGTAAACGTTCTGAAGTTAGTCTTTAACAAAATTTACACATGCATTCACTAGCCCAAATACTGAGGATTTCTGTTTGACTTGACTGCTATTGCTGTCCACATACTGAGAGGAGGAAAGGTCTTGATTTGCTCACGTTGCACTCTGGAATGGGCACAACAGGCCCCAGTAAACACACACTGTGCTCAGATATAAGTTAGACTACCTTCTACGCGGAGTTACATTTGACCCTTGAGTTTGTGATGATACCCTCCAAAAATAGACCATTGCATATTGATATACTGTCAATGCATTTGTTAATGTTAATTTACCTTGTTGGCTCAGTGGTGGAGTTATAATTTATATTCATATACACAACAGCATGGAACCATAGACTGTCAGAGTGTATGTGCACAATGTGCAAGGTCTATAATCTTCATGGGTCTCTGCTTTTTGTTTTTATATACAATGCAAACCAAATTTATAAGTGACACTTTTCTAAGCTAGTGGCATGCTGTGATAAAAATCAAAGTGATTCATCACAAAAGAAGCATAATGTGTTTCTATTCTCTTTGCATTTGCTACAGAAATTCAGTAGCATAGTAATATATGTTATATTACTTTTAAATGCATATCTAAACATTTAAAATAAAGTAGACCTAAATTAACTTTCCCCGTTTTTGCATACCAGTACAAAGTTACACTAAAAAGTGACTGATAATGTTTTCTACTAGATGGCATTCAGGTTCATGTTCAAATTTATTCTTTTTGTACAGTGGAATTCTTACTTGTTTCTTTCCCTCAGAATAGTATCAGTAGGCCAATACCAACAACATGCAACAAAAACAATACTATCCATCCATCCATCCATTTTCTAACCCGCTGAATCCGAATACAGGGTCACGGGGGTCTGCTGGAGCCAATCCCAGCCAACACAGGGCACAAGGCAGGAACCAATCCAGGGCAGGGTGTCAACCCACCACAAGACACACACAAACACACCCACACACCAAGCACACACTAGGGCCAATTTAGAATCACCAATCCACCTAACCTGCATGTCTTTGGATTGTGGGAGGAAACCCACGCAGATACGGGGAGAACATGCAAACTCCACGCAGGGAGGACCCGGGAAGCGAACCAAAAAAAAACAATACTATATACATTAAATCTTACTTTAAACCTTTTTTTATATATAAACACACATTAGGTATATTCATGAAATTTTCACTATAAGTGACAGTTGGGTAGTCATTTGACCTGAGGATAAAAGCTGTCCCTAAAAATAGTGGTGCAGTGGCAAATGTTTCTGTACCCAATTTGCTGTTTCTCATACTGCTTTGAGCATGTGTGCTTTTCCATTATTTTGTTACTTGTTTACTTATATATGGCAGACTAAATGTTACTGAAATGAATCTGATGGTTGCAAAGTGGAGATGCAGTAGATCTATCCACACTTGGAATACTACATAGTGATTTCAGGCATAATCATAGAAATTATGTGTGTTGCTGGTTTATATGAAAACAAAATAAGTTAGTGTTTTGGTTCCTAAATAAATTAATGCAGTTACATGTATTTCAAATTCATAAACAAGGTGCTATAATTTATTGTTATATGAGAACAAAAGAAATATGAAATTATAATGTTTTTATATTTGAAACCCTGACAGGCCTAATTATTTCTTTTGTTTACATCATTAATATCTCTTCATTATTCAAATGCATATTCGTTTTGTGGTCAGACAATAGAATTTGAGTGCTTTTGAGATTAAGAGCAGCAACATAGGATGTAAGAGCAGCAAGGGCCTGATTATTTGTCATTGAAAGTGAGGGTAAGGGTTGATTATTTACTATTGAAATGTAAGACATTAATTCTGATACTATATGTCAGGGCCTCTTTGATATGCATATTTACTTTAAGCAACAACAAAAAAAAATGCAATCTAAATTTTAAATACACAAAATTTATAAGTGTTTTATATCTTACTTTATAAAGTAGAATCTACCTTTTTAAAATTGTCGAAGTTTTTGTGAATACCAGAATTAAATGACAGATGTAATAATACTCAGTGCTTGCTTTTCATGTTTTATAGAATCTCAGCTTTGCCTGAAAAGGCAGCAAAGAGATGTTTGAGTGAGTGAGAGAGAGATACCTGAAAATTGCATGTTTTTCTTATATTCTTATTCAAAAATTTTAATGAAAAGATAAGTTTTGGTATGAACTTGACATATTAACAAAAATAGCCTTTGGTAGCCATGACATTAAACTTGATTCTACCCTCTCCCTTAATCACTAAACATTCAAGGGTCATACTAAATATCTTGAGCATGTTTATGACTTATGGAAGATTGAGAATATATTGAAACTGAATACCATTCAACAACAAAGTAAAAGCAGAGATTCATTAAGTTTTGAGTCATGGCCAAAGGCAAAACATGTTGTACTGGAATGCTGACACCTAGTTCTATCTCTTATTGGTTGGGTTAAAACTTGGATGCATTTTACATGTTTGTTTTTCCAACTAAGACTGTAATTTATGGTTTTTAAATTGTACAGATAACAGATTTTATAAACTGCCCAATTAATATATACTTATTATTAAAAAAGGCATACAGTAGTAGCTTGAGTAAAAAATATTAACAAGTAATGAAGTAGTAAAAGAAGAGATGAAATGTAGTAAAACCAAAATAGCAGAAATATAGCACGCTGTTTAATAGATAGGAATTTTTCTGGTAAATCAGTAACATGCTAGTGAGTACAATGAACTCAGTTAATAACTTTTATATGTGCCTTTCTTTTAAGAACTAATTTTTAAAATAGCACCAGTCATCTGCCTTTCTTCCTTCCTTCCTAACTTAGACATTTACAGTGAAAATCTGTTTTATATGCATATTTTGCAATACAAGTTATTTTCTCTAGCAACACATAATAAATCACTTTACATAATACTCGAACCAAAAATAATTTTCTTTTTAATATGGTATTTACCCCATGTTTGTAGTGATGGCCAAGTCAGGCTTTTCATCAGTGAATTGAGGGAGACAGGTGTATCTTCAGTTCAAAAGCTCAGCTCTTTTTGAGCATGTTTCCTGTTTGTGCGCTACTAACAGTAACAGAGAAAAATGATAATTTTTTCATGGAGTATTTCTTTAAGTTCCAAAACAACTTATAAAGTAATATTATATCAATCATATTTAAGCTGATTTGTAACTATGTCCCACTGAATTTTCTGGTTGCTACCCCATCATGTTTACATTAGAGCTGGCACTGAGGTTCAAAAAAATGCCCTTTTTTAAAAATCCATAGTAACACTAGATGCTTTAAGTATCAGCTATAAATAATTTAAGATGATGCTATATATATCTTCAGGCATGCCTCCAAATATCAGCTGTCCTATTTAAAACTGAGAACCAGCTTCATATAGGCTTTGTGAACCAAGTACAGCAAAAATCTAAAAAAAAAAAAAACACCAAGAAATATGGTGCTTAAATTCTGACAGAATGTTTTACTGTGCATCGATGGTGTGCTGCCAGGAGCAAGATTTTAGAAGGACAACATCCAGAAGCACTCTCTGGGTGAAGCACATTAGAGGGCAATAAATTTGGAATGTATCCTTTTGGACATACTAGCATATTGCAGTTTTACATTAAATTGTATTTCTTAGTATTGGAGTGGGTCAGTGTTTTTAATTTCATGTTTGCAAGTCATTGTTATTAGTTGATATACTCCATGGATATGAACATAAGATTAGATTAGATAAACTATTAATCCCATGGAGAAATTCAGAATGTATACAGATACTAGGGGACTTGCCCCCTGCTCGCTTCACTTGCCAACGCCCCAGCCGTTTCGCGTCTCTGCCGCTCATGTTGTGATGAGGGGGGCTGAACACACCCTAAGGAGACACAGTCGCTCCTCCGGATCCCCCTCTTAAACAGTGATATACAGTGGTACCTCGGTATACGTCCGCTTTGGAATAAGTCCAACTTGGTATACGTCCTGTTTGGACGCGAAAAATTTTGCTTGGTATACGACCTTTGTTTGGAATACGACTCGTGTGATACCCTTGTTTACCTCTCTCGTGACAAAGCCATGACTGCCCAAGAGCGTCAATGCGCCAGTTGCTAGCATTCAATGAACAACTATAACTGCTATAACTCTCTGTGAATTTTCACGTGTGTGGTATAGCCGGTCCACAGCTCCTGTGAAAGGCCAGTTTTAAAATAAATAATCACCGCTCTCGTGGCTTGGTGAGGGGGCGTGGTGGTTGTGTGGCTGAAGCGGTTCTCAGGGCAATTCGCGATGTGGACGTTTCTCACCTAAGTGCACAGGGGAGAGACCATCCGCATTCGTGATTGTTCCTGGGGCTGCTTATCTTGATAAACAGAAGTGTGAGTCAGCTAGAAGGGGAGCAAAAAGAAAGAATGGACGGGAGAGAGAGTGTATTGCCCAGCGTAGGCGCCCTGGTTGCTGTGGATCCCCAAGTTGCTGTCAGGAGGAGCCTACCGGAGCCAGGGATTGGAGAGGTGAACTAAACAGCTGAAGTAGGCAGAGTATCAGCTGCAAGTAGGGTGACCAGGGGGGCCACCAGGTAAAAAGGCACTGGGCTTCTTTTTTTTTTTAAAGAATGCGTCCTGCTGTATTTTAACCTTGTTGTTTTTAAGAAGACTTTTTTCTATTGTTTTTAACCTCCACGTTTCACTTCTGATTTTATGGATTATTTATTGAAACTTTGGACACTGCACTTTAATTTGAACACCTTGTTTTGTTGATTATTTTAATAAAAGCACTTTGTACTTTTTCACCATCCCAATGCTTTGTTTTGCCTCACTGCTAAGCTCATCGGTAACATTTCCGACGGTGTAGGGTTCTAGGGTTCAAGGGCTCCCCGACAGCAGATGGGAGCATACAGCAAACCCGGATCGTCACAATGTGATTTCTCAGTTTTTTTATTTGTAATAAATTTGCAAAAACCTCAAGTAAACTTTTTTCATATTGTCATTAATGGGTGTTGTGTGTAGAATTCTGAGGAAAAAAATGAATTTAATCCATTTTGGAATAAGGCTGTAACATAACAAAATGTGGAAAAAGTGATGCGCTGTGAATACTTTCCAGAAGCACTGTATAAAATGCCAATAAAAATAGGATTTTTAGGAACGGATTAATCATTTTCCGATTATTTCTTATGGGAAAAAAATCATTTTGTATACGTCCTGTTTTGTATAAGTCCAATGATCTGGAACGGATTAAGGACGTATACCAAGGTACCACTGTAATAGGAAACAAATGCAGTTTTTTTTTTAAACCTCCTCTTTGCTCGACCAGCTGCTGGCTTGCCACTCTACTGTGTGATCTGCATCTTGCGCTGCGCTTCAAACATTTAAAAGCCTGTAGTCTACAGCAGCTGTCTTTGTCATCTACTCATTGCTTTTATTTCCGGCCCAGGGCGTGGTTAAATCTCTTGGCACAAAGTCCCATCTCATGGGATATGAGTTCTTGATATTTTAGTTTATAATTTAAAAAAACGGAAAACGAATCTGAAAATCTAAGAACAAGTTCGATAAATTCTGAAAAGAATGATACCAAACATATATATGTAGTTTTTAAAATAAGCCAGATTTAAAGCGTGACATAAAAATGTCACATATAATCATTGCACAAAATCGTTGCACTTTTAGGCTTAGGATTTATTATTTATATAGTGCAGATATACATAATATATGTATCTATACTAATAAAAGGCAAAGCCCTGACTCACTCACTCACTGACTCATCACTAATTCTCCAACTTCCCGTGTAGGTAAAAAGCTGGAATTTGGCAGGTTCATTCCTTACTTACAAAAGTTAGGCAGGCTTCATTTTGAAATTCTACGCGTAACGCTCATAACTGGAACCTACTTTCGTCCATATATACGGCCACAGGCTGCAGCTCGGTCGCCGTGTGTGGCGGAGTTGCGTCCTGCGTCATCACGCCTCCCACATAATTGAGTGCCTGCCCATATAAGGTAAATATTTGCGGGTGAAGGACTGTGCTTAGCATATTCATGTGCAGCTACTGC
This sequence comes from Polypterus senegalus, assembly GCF_016835505.1. NCBI lineage: Eukaryota > Metazoa > Chordata > Cladistia > Polypteriformes > Polypteridae > Polypterus > Polypterus senegalus. The sequence goes on along the minus strand of NC_053169.1, from coordinate 85,783,647 downwards.
GGAAACCCTCTGACGCTGAACAAACCTTTGTACCCATATCAATAGAAAAGCAAGGTGTAAAGCTTAAGTTTAAATTATGTTTATAGACACACTGCCGCTAAATATTCGCAGGCAAATCCACAACTTAATACCAGGAATGCCTATTAAACATCTTAGATTCACGAGTACTGATTTAGGTAGTGATCACTTCGATGAATGAAACCTGTTCAAAAAACACATTACACAATTGAGAAGGCAGCAAAAGAATATGAAGCAAGTGACGCAAACAAGGATATTCATAAGTGCAGCTACTGCAGAAACAAAGCACGGTGTAAAGCTTAAGTTTAAATTAAGTTCATAGACATGCTGCCGCTGGTGTTTGTCATGCCTAAGACGAATACGATATTTGTGAGATACAAGTTTACTGAGAGGACGCAGGGTATAAACAAGACTTTTGATCACTTTCTAAAGGAGTTAAAATTGCTGGTGAAGGGCTGTGCTTATGCAAACGAAGGCAAGATATTCAGGGACAGAATAGTGTTTGGCACAAACTCCGCGAAAGTGCGAGAGAAACTTTTAAGTGCCGGGTCTGAGCTAATATTAAATAAAGCTGTTGACATCGCAAGATCGCACGAGATATTCACGAGATACAAGTTTATTGAGAAGATGCAGGCTATAAAGCCTTGATTCTAAAGACCTGGTGAAGACATGGAGAACATGGAAGGACGAGTTCAGATTATACACAGAACTTGCAATGCCGGAGGCAGAGGAAAACACTAAGGTCAGATTATTCTGTTATCTTATTGGAGAGAGCGGCAGAGAATTATGTCAGACGCTGGCCAGTGATGTAAGACCTGATGAGTTAACCATGAGCTTGATGATACGTAAATTTGATGAACATTACAACCCAAAAATAAACAAAACTGTAGAGAGTTTCAGATTTTTTTCAAGAAATCAGGCAAGGGGAGAAAATATAGACAACTACGTCACAGACCTGAGAGTGTTAGCAGGCACATGCAATTTCGGGGAGATTAAAAGTTCCCTTATAAGTGACCAATTTGTGTGCGGAACCAGTGATGCAAGTTTGCAATAAAGATTACTGAGAGAAGACAAACTGTCTTTAGAGAGGTACATACAAATATGCAGAGCCACAGAACTGTCGAAGGAGAACAGCAGAACAGTCACACGTGCTTCCCTATTCTATACATCTCTCTGTGCGTCTCTCTAAACCCTCCGTGCGGGAACATTATCATAAGGCTTAACAATCTTATTGTTACACCTTCTATGTGCACCCAACCGCCCTTATTATGGAGTCTTCCTTGCTTTACTGCTGGCTGCTTCTTTCCATTCACCTTCCTAGCTCTTTATTTAAACAGTTTTCCTTCTCACTTTTCCGCTCCTTCGCTGTCTTCTCCCTTTTCGTTCAAAATACACGCCTCCTTGGCTTTTTACAGTCAGTTCTCCTTACGTCACACCATGGTACGTTTAGCACAAGTTAATACCAGGAATGCCTCTTAAACATCTTACATTCACGAGTGGCGATTTGGGTAGTGAACACTTCGATGAATGAAAACTGTTATCTTTACATCGGTTGATTGAAAGAAATAATGATGATCAAATCCTTGATGACAGACAAAACAATTACATTGACAGTCAGGTTATGTTATTTTTAAAATGTTTCCTTTTCTTTTTCATAACTTCTTTAACACACTACTTCTCCGCTGCGAAGCGCGGGTATTTTGCTAGTATTATTATATAATACATACATACAATTCAAATATTTACCTTACCTCAGACATCACACACTGCATGCATGGATTTACCTTTCCCAGTCCTGCAAACTTTAGCGAAGGGGTTCAATTTACCACATTTTTTTTACAGTGTCTTCTTTTAGCTGGACATTGACTTTTTCCACCGTGTGCTTTGTTTCCGCAGTATCTGCACTTATGAATATGCTTGTATGCGTCACTCGCTTCACATTCTTTTGCTGCCTTCTCAATTGTGTAATGCGTTTTTTGTTCAGCGCTCTTTGGAGCTCTAGCTTTTTGCATGCGTACTGTGTTCACAGTCAGTTTCACGTGAGCCACTCGGAATACATGCATCGAAGGTTCTCAGCTGTGCTATCTCATGCGATCTTGCGATGTCCATGGCTTTATTTAATGTTAGCTCAAACCCAGCACTTAAAAGTTTCTCTCGCACTTTTGCTGAGTTTGTGCCAAACACTAGTCTATCCCTGACCATCTCATCTTCGTTTGCATAAGCACAGTCCTTCACCAGCAATTTTAACTCAGTTACAAAGTGATCAAAAGTCTTGTTTATACCTTACGTCTTCTCACTAAACTTGTATCTCGCGAAAATCGTATTCGTCTTAGGCATGACAAATGCCTCGTATCGGCAGCGTGTCTATTGGATTGCTGCTGACGGATGGCCTTATATGGGCAGGCACTCAATAATGTAGGAGGCGTGGGTATGGGGGACACAATATAGGCAGGCAGCCAACTACATGGGAGGTGTGGTGATGGGTGACGCAACTCCGCCTCACACAACGACCGAGCTGCAGGCTGTGGCCGTATATATGTACGTAAGTAGGATTCATTTATGACCATTACGCGTAGAATTTCAAAATGAAACCTGCTTAACTTTTGTAAGTAAGCTGTAAGGAATGAGAATGCCAAATTTCAGCCTTCTACCTACATGGGGAGTTGGAGAATTAGTAGTCAGTCAGTCAGTCAGTGAGGGCTTTGCCTTTTATTAGTATAGATAAAAGGTTTAATGTTCTTTAGTCTTTTTTTTTTTTTTGTCGGGACTTCTTCTACTGCTGTTACGTCTGTTTTATTATGTGTAAACTAAAAATGTATATTGTATTCTAGATGTGACAGATGTGCATTACATCTTTTTGATATGTTTGTACAGAATGTGGTGTACCCCAATATTGCATTATTTGCCTCTATCTAGGAATCCATCAAGGTGAGTGACATCATCCAACAGCCATATCACATGCTTCTAACAGCTAATGTGTGGTGAACATACAGGCGCAAAAATAACTGTATTCACATCATCCAGGTGGATGCTATCCATTAGTGGTGGTTGAGGTGGTTTGAGTAGTGAGAAAAGCACTATATAAATGTAAAGAATTATTTATCATTGTCAACAAGCTTATTAGATAGCTTGGAACAGTTTTATTTTATTTTTAGGAATATTCTTATGTAGCTGATGGGAGTTTTTCATGTCTTCACAATCTCTATGGTCACCTCTGACATTTCTTTTTCTTTTTGTAGGCTTTATATGAGGCTGTCTTTTCTTTAGTAATTTTTAAAGTAATCATCTTGTACTTTGAATTTTTGAAACTGAATTTGTTCTTTATTGTATGAAGATTACACTTTACCTACTAATCCTTTACTTTCATCATACTTAAAAGTTCATCCATATTTAATTGTTAAAGAACTTTTCTGCTCTAATTTTTCTTATATAAATAAAATTGAAGAGTTTTTCAGATTTGCTCTGACAAATTGATGATGCACTTTGATTATGTGAAGCTCATTTTACTAGTCCGATAACCTGTATATTTAGAATTCTGTCCTGATTTTTGTAGTGTATTAATTGTAGACAGGCTTTAATGTTTGTACTTTGACAAAGTAAACAATCATGTGAACTACCTTTCTTGAACCACACTTCTTTTTGGGCTTACCCAGTTTATACTGACCAAATTAAAGTTTTCCATTACTATAGTTAATGCAATATTACCATATAAACATGATTTTTTTTATATTATTGTAGAGTTGTATATTCAAATTGGATGCTATTAGGGTCCCTGTGTCTCTCAATTGTTCAAAGAAGGCACAGATAATTGTTGGATGATTTTTGACAGTGTAGTTTTTTTTTGTCTGTAACAGTTTCTGCCTCATTCATTTATTCATTGAGCTTTGTTTACAAAATGAGATATGCTCACTAAGAAACTGCACATCTTGCTGACACCTGTTTATGTCCTCTGCTCTGCAAATAACCACACATACCCTTGTTTGACTGTCTTTTCTAAATAAAATGTTATCCTTTTATATTTTATTCATCCTTCTCCATAGGATTTAGCAAGGGTTTTTGTTGTAACTGCTGTATTTATATAAAGGCTTTCTCAAGACTGTTTTTTCTATATTGATGAGTTATTTATTTATTTATAGACAAAACAGAGAAAAATGCCCTGTGTAACAGTACAGATTTACTAAATTATCATATTTGCATTTGATGAGTTTGAAATACAGTGATTGTATCCAAATCTGTAGGCAGTGGATCGAATGACACATGCTTTGCAATTTTATTTGCTGATTTTGCTTTTTTTGTTTCTTGAGAAACAGTGTAATGGATGTATCAGATGGGATATTATAGCTGTGACTGCTACATATTAAAATAAACCACTCTGTGGTATTTTGTAGAATCATTCTTCTTAACAGATTTTTCTTAAGCCATTTTGAATTACAATACTTAATATTCCATTGTGCTTTGAATGTCCTTTAAATCCTTTAGTCTTGTGAAAGCTAATGAGTTTATTCACTAATCTTATTAAAGGTGACCCATGGGTTAGAATTTAGAGTTTGGGGTGTAAAGTGATTACAGGCGTTCAGATATCACAACAAGGTGAATTGGCTCACAGATTATGGACGTAATCCTGCACAAATGTTATTACTGCCTTGACTAGTAAATTACAAAGTGCATACAAATCCTAGGGATAGGTGATATTTTTATACAATGAATTAGCAGGTTTAAATGACATTACTTAAGCAGCCAACTGTATTAAAATCTATAGCTGCTTTACTGATAATCAGAGATTTTAGTGCTAATGTGCTTTCTTTAAGTGCCTTACCCAAGTGTTCTGAATACTGTAAATTAGAAAGGATAAAAAATTCTCTGTCATACTTCTGTTAACAGTGTATTTAATTCTATATATGGAGATGAAAAAAATGGAGCATGTTACCTCTGTTATTCTCACTATTTGACTTTTTTGTTTCCTTGGCTAAATATTTTTATGCCATCATATTTTTCTTTCCTGTGTCAATGTAGGTTACTTTAGCCAAAGTGAACTAATATACTGTATTATTTGCTCCCACCATCTGCAAGAATTTCATCTTTCACCTTGTCATTTTTATCTCTGTAGTAGTAGGGTGTTGTACTGTGTTAGACATTATGAAGAAGGTGCCTTGGCTGCTTCAAAAGCTTGAATATTGTAATCTGTTCAGTTAGCCAATAAAAGGTGTAATTTTGCTTGACTTCTCTTTGCATCCTGTCACTTTCAATTGCTTTGGTTTTGTTCTGTGATAATAGTACTTAACTTACATAGTAGTTACTTATGTGCCCCTTTATGAACAATGTCAGTAGCCTGCTAAAAAGACTCACTAAGAGCAGCAATTTCTTTGCTAGCTAGAATGCTAAGGGTGCCTAAGGAAATGGGCATATTACCTCATGTTACATATGTGCATCTCAAGCAGGACTCACCAGTTACCTGAGAGCGCGCATAAATGTATTTTAATTATACATATTAGTGAAAGCAATATGGCTTCTGTCTGAGTAGAGCTTCAGTGACTATAAAAGGCATCCAAACCCCTCTACTGGAAGTTAATATTATACAACTAGCCTGGTACGCCGCATAATCAGGCCGGTTTTTTAATAATTTTTAAGCACAGGGAGAAAATTTAACATTTGCAAAATCGGTAATGTAATAAATCAGCAAGAAAAGCAATATTGTAACAATGCACGGAACGAACCAACACACAATCGTCCGTGCGGCGTAGCGAGGTGGGAGGGGTGTGTGTACAAAGTGCAGGGGCATCTAAGAAGACGCATGTTTGTCGCGGATGCGAATTGCCATATGTAGCGTGTACAACACTTTGCTATGCTGCACGCGGTCGTGCGTCGTAACCGAAAAATCGTTTTTTAAAGACTGCTCACTTCATTGTGTTTTAACCTCAGTTGTAAAGGAATGTTTTAATGATCTCATGGGATACCCCTCGCAAACAGTTTTTCACGCTGCATATGGCGATTCACCTCTGCGAGAAACATGCCTCTATTAACAGTCAACGTGTGGGAGGGGGGTATGTACAAAGGGTAGGGACGAAAACAGTGGGGCGTGTGAGTCGCGCAGTGGCAATTCCACGGTTTGCAGCCGAATGGGGTTCAGCGGCTTACCCACGCCTAGACACGCTCAATCTCATGCATAATTATTTATTGAATGGTAAACACTTCTGGAAAGACACGGTTGTCTTAAACAGGTTAGTGTGAGAATACAGCAGTAAGTGAATGAAAAGATGGAACTCTGGAGAGAGCAAAATACAACGCAATAGTGAACCCGCGGCATAACAAACGCCGCATAATTATTTATTGATGGTTGAACACTTCTGGAAAGACACAGGGAAACCCCTCGCAAACTGTTCTACGCCGCATACAGCGATTCACATCTGCGACAAACAAACTGTTTTACACACTGCATACAGCGAATCACATCCGCGACATGATATTTCCTAGATGGTCCTGTCGCGTCCACCCTTGCACTCGAAGCATACACACTGCCTGCTCATGTGCCCGGTCGCAAGCCGCGTCCAGCCTCGTTCTCGAAGCATACACACCGCCTGGTTATGTGTCCGGTTTGTGGGCGTGGCCCTGCGAGTTGTCGTCGTATCCAATGGTCTTGGAGTTGGTGGGCGTGGCTCCTTCCTGTGTGCGCCATAGGTGTCTCACTTGTCGGCGGCTTAATGAATCCACGCCCCTTCCGGCGTGCTTTTCATGGTTGTCTTGCCTTAGTGAATATTATATATAGATGTTGAATCACGATGGATTTATTTTGGCTTTTTTGACACAAATCAACAGAAAAATAATTTATAATATCAAAGTGAAAACAGATCTCAGAAAAGTGGTCTAAATTAATTGCAAATTAAAACATTGATTTCTTAAGCATTCACCTTCTTCAAGTCAGTATTACTTAAGTAGATGCACCTTTGCAAATAATGACTGCCTCTATCGTCTTTGCACATCTGGATACTTAAGTCTTCCCCATTCATCGTTGCAAGAAACCTGCGATTTGGGAAAAGTTTTGTTTTCCAGCAATGACCACAACCCCAAGCATAAAGTGAAATGGAGTGAAAAGGAGTGGCTTAAAAACAACAATGCAATTGATAAGTGGAATTTTCTGTTGGACATTTTTTCTCTTAAGGTCATGATAGAGACCTTTGATGTTCCATGTACCAAAATGTATTGAATAATTCATTGTAGCGTGTTTTCGTTATGTAGCGAGTCATTTTCCCAGTTAAATTGGATCAATAAATTGGATCCTTTCAAATTATGACTTTAACCACCAAATAAACCCACTTTCATTAAAGAAGTATAGCTAACTTTCCTCCTTTAGGGTCCTTTTTCTTTTATAATGTCTGGGGAGGATAATATATTGATCCTTCCCATCTGTTACTGATCATGTTTTACAGCACTTTTATTGAATCTGTTTTAACTTTTATCTTGGTCTATTTGGGAACCTGAATTAGGGAAGTAAAAATAATGTGGGGAGTATTATAAATGTTTGTTAGAACTAATTTGTGCTGATATTTCGGCTGTACATTCACAAAAACATGTTTTGCAGAGCAAATTACTTATTAATGGATGCTTCATATCCTTTGTTTATTAAATTTCAACTACATCAATCTGACTACAAAGTTTCAGTATAATAGTACAGTAATCCCTCCTCGATCGCGGGGGTTGCGTTCCAGGTGAAAATCCGCGAAGTAGAAACCATATGTTTGTATGGTTATTTTTATATATTTTAAGCCCTTATAAACTCTCCCACACTGTTAACATTATTAGAGCCCTCTAGACATGAAATAACACCCTTTAGTCAAAAGTTTAAACTGTGCTCCATGACAAGACAGAGATGACAGTTCTTTCTCACAATTAAAAGAATGCAAACATATCTTCTCTTCAAACGAGTGCTGTCAGGAGCAGAGAACGTCAGAGAGAGAGAGTGCGCGAGATTAAAGCAAAAAATCAATACGTGCTTTTGGGCCACCGCGATAAAGCGGCATTTTTTTTAGAGGAGCGTCCATATCCAGTCTAGGCAAACAGCCTCTCTGCTCACACCCCCTCCTTCAGGCGCAGAGAATGTCAGAGAAAGACCGAGAAAAGCAAACAATCTGCTCGGGAAGCACATCGTATCTTATTGAGGAGTTTTAGTTAATATATAATACATGCTCTGATTGGGTAGCTTCTAAGCCATCCGCCAATAGCGTCCCTTGTATGAAATCAACTGGGCAAACAAACTGAGGAAGCATGTACTTTAAATTAAAACACCCACTGTCCTCAGAAATCCGCGAGCCAGCGATAAAACCTGTTATATATTTTTAGATATGCTTACATTTAAAATCCGCGATGGAGTGAAGCCGCGAAAGTCGAGCGCGATGTAGCGAGGGATCACTGTACAGTAATCCCTCCTCGATCGCGAGGGTTGCGTTCCAGAACCCCCTGTGATAGGTAAAAATCCGCAAAGTAGAAACCATATGTTTGTATGGTTATTTTTATATATTTTAACCCTTATAAACTCTCACACGCTGTTAACATTATTAAAGCCCTCTAGAAATGAAACAACACCCTTTAGTCAAAAGTCTAAACTGTGCTCCATGACGAGACAGATGACAGTTCTTTCTCACAATTAAAAGAATGCAAACATATCTTCCTCTTCAAAGAATACGTGTCAGGAGCAGAGAATGTCAGAGAGAGAGAGAGAGCGAGAGAGAGAGAAAGCAAGCAAACAATCAAAAAATCAATAAGTGCTTTTGGGCTTTTAAGTATGCCGAAGCACCGCGATAAAGCGGCATTTTTTAGAGGAGCGTCCAGTATCCTCTAGGCCAGTGATGGCGAACCATTTAGAAACCAAGTGCCCAAACTGCAATCCAAAACCCACTTATTTATCGCAAAGTGCCAACATGGCAATTGAACCTGAATACCACCTAAAACTGAACACCAGCATAACCAAGGAGCTGGTGGTGGATTTTAGGAGACCCAGGCCCCTCATGGACCCCGTGATCATCAGAGGCGAGTGTGTGCAGAGGGTACAGACCTATAAATACCTGGGAGTGCAGCGGATAATAAATTGGACTGAACTGCCAACACTGATGCTCTGTCTGTCTATCTACTGAGCTTTTAGTTTAGAAAAGCCACTCATACATTAACATCTTTTGTCTTAAAAGAAAAACATAATAGCGGAGCTTTCAATGATACAAACAACTTTTTGTTGAAAGGTAAAAGTTTGCATTCGGTATGCTTTTGAACAATTAATGTGCTTTTTGCTGTTGTATGCATGCTGATAATTTGTCTAACCCTGGCTCATACTTTGTAAGCTTGAGAGCAACACATGCAGCACTCAGGTCATCTGTTAGTCTGTTTCTGGTGTCAGATTTGATTTAATTCAAAGCTGAAAACAGCTGCTCACAAGCATAAGATGTTCCAAACAAAGTAAGGAAAGCAATCTGAAGTGCCTTCATTGACTTAAGATTATTTGGCAGAGAATTCCACACTTTAAGGATTTCATTTTCATAACTAACTGTGCTGTCCTTTGTCATCCCTTCGATCCTCTCAAGTGTTTCACGCAGGTCTTCCCTATTAAGCTCCGCCCCAAAGCTTCCATTATATATTACGGGTCGTGGATCAGGTGTGGCGATTAGCAACTCCCGGCAATAATTACAGATGCGGACGACTCCTCACCTGTGCGCTTAAGCGAGGACTGCCCGCATCATAAAGCTCCGGAAACCGCTCCGCCACTCTACCATAGACCCCTTTAAGCCGCGAGTGCGGCAATTATCTGTTAAAACTGGCCTTTTCAATTTTGAGCTGTGGACCCGCTATACCACATCCCCTCCAACCCCACCACGGGAATCACAGACTCAAAAGGGTGCAGTCCGTGCTGCACCCTCAAGCAGCATGTGTGCCGCCCGCCTTACCCCAGACAGGAGAGGAAGGACGCGCTCCCATTGGGCTGCTGGGCAGATGGGCGGGTGATGTGAGAAGCGTCCTCCGCGCGTGAAGAGGGGGAACGGTGAGGGGAGCAGCCCGGCCCCGCATTCCTCTGGCTTTATAGTAACGAACTTTGTGCTCGGGCGATGGCGTGCGTGCCCACTGAGAGGGCTCTGAGTGCCCCCTTTGGCACGCGTGCCATAGGTTCGCCACCACTGCTCTAGGCAAATAGCCTCTGAGCAAACATCCCCTCTGCTCACTCCCCCTCCTCAGGAGCAGAGAGAGTGAGAGAGACAGAGAAAAGCAAACAGTCAAGCATTGCGCGGGATGCATATCGTATATCATTGAGGAGTTTTATTTAATACGTAATACATGCTCTGATTGGGTAGCTTCTAAACCATCCGCCAAAAGCGTCCCTTGTATGAAATCAATTGGGCAAACAAACTGAGGAAGCATGTACCATAAATTAAAAGACCCATTGTCTGCAGAAATCTGCGAACCAGCGAAAAATCCGTGATATATATTTAGATATGCTTACATTTAAAATCCGCGATGGAGTGAAGCCGCGAAAGTCGAATCGCGATATAGCGAGGGATCACTGTATACAGAAATCATTAGATGCCTAGGTTTTTGTCCCACCCTAATTTTAAAGTCCTCTCTCATCATTGTTTTTCTCTCTGTCTTTCTTTGGAATCCCGTAAATATTACATTTGTATAGCTGAAGAAGGTTTCCCATTCTAAAACAGTATTTGTTTGGTACCAATATCATATTTAAATTGATTTCGTTTACAACTTAGTTTATTTTGTGAATGTTTTCTATTAAAAACCAAAATACTAACTTTTTTTAGATAAAATATTTAAACTATCAATATGTGTATGAGCCCTGGGACAGGCCCAATTATACCACAGTCCCACCATGTTGTTTATTTCTATAGGTGAGAAATAAGTCCTCCGGGTACAAAATTATATAAGGTCATCAATTAGACCACTGAATCTTTCCTGTTTCAGTATTGTCCTTTTATTTTTTTGTCCATAAAATTATCTATGGACTTCTGTTTGCATTAAAAGCTATAATTTATCAGAAATTCTCTCTTGTGTTGTATTTGTTTACTGCCGGCTGTTGTCAAATATTACTTTGAAGGGCCTCCTGGTGCCAATTAAATCCAGTTACAGGTTGTTAAAATCACTGTGTAGAAGTTAGGCAGTAGTTTAGCACACAGGGAATTTATTTTAACTTTGGAAAAGAGCAGCATTTAAAGTCACCTATACCATCCTAAATTGTTTTAGAAATAGAATTTCTCTTTTTTACAGAATACAATCATCTTTTTAATGGTGGTTTTTCTTAGTTAAAATCTTCACAAAATAGTTGTTTCTTTTCGAAGTTTTTATTAATATGGCAAACTGCCATATTGAAACTGCTGTAAATGTCCATGACAAGACAAGGAGTAAAAGGTTACATGCCATCTTCTTTTTCTTCATATTATGTTTTTCTCCAAAGATCTAAATTATTCTCATAATCTGAATGATAGCCACCTTTCTTGATTTTGCTCATGAAAATGAAGTTGCACTTTTGGCGACTCACTATACTCAAAATAATGTCATTAATGAGAACTTAAAGAATTCTGCCCTGTGTGTAAGGTCAGTTTGTGTTTTTGCACACATGTGGTTTATGCAAACGCAGAATTGATTGGTGAGCAAATTCCAAGTGACATCCTAAATTTTGTTGGATTGTAACTACTTGTGAACACTTAATAAATAATAACATGGGACACCATTGTAAATTTTTAATTGGTCATCTATTATTATTAAGTCTGATGTTCTTGGTCTCTGTAAAGACTGTGTGCCCAATCAGCATTTTAATGTCTTCACAAGAGGGTTTGATGCAACCTCTCAGACAGTTAATTTATCTTTCAAGAAGCATAGCAAACTGTCCATCTTCTTTTAAAACATCTGGGGAAGAGTGACCTGAGGTGTGTATTACTTGATCATTCTGGATCCCTCTCCAGTTACATTAGCTGCCCAAAACTTTCTTCACAAATGGGCTTGTGTTCTCAGTTGTCCAGTTCCCCATTTGGGATGTATAAAACCAGGCTATGGCTCCCCTAGTGTTTTCAGTACCCTTTTAAATAATTTTCTTAGTGCTCCCCAAGAATTTGTTATTACAATGCCTAGTGCACTGAGAAATAGAGGTATTCCAAGTCCTTCGCGCATTACAGTTTGAGAATATGTTTATTTAAGTTATATTTGAGGCTGTTACTGGTTTATTTTGTGGTTGGTGTCTAATGTATTGTATTATAATGTTCTGTGATTCATATCTCAGAGCTTTGCTGCATTTAACACTTGCCACCATCTCTTGCTCAAGAAGTTTTACACAATTTCTACAAATAACAGCAGGAAACTATATTGTTTGTGAAGATGGTATTAGGTTTGCCTGCAGTTGAAGTATCTTTGAATAGATTGCAAGAAGCATTTCATCATAAAAAAGTACAGTTAGAGCAAGGCCATTTAGCTCAACTTAGCATCCTGATACTAGTTTGAACCTGAGGCTTAGCATATCAGTAACATTGAAATGAGTTTAAAAGCTCACCCATATTTCCTCCTTGTCCAGAGCAAAACTAAGTCTTGAGTCAGTTTAGATGATGGCTCATTTCGGAGAAGAAAACAGAGTTTTACACTTACATGTTTAGATTTTTTTGTGTTTTTATTTTGTTTTCTTTGTTGCTGGTGCTCTTTTTACCACTATTATAAATCTAATGTTCAACTTTAATCTCTATACTGTTTTTATGTAGGCTATAATCAATACTTTATTTACACTTCAAATGTAAATTCCATGGTCCTTATAATGTGCAGTAGCTCAGCATTTTCTTATTGCTAAACACATCAAACTGTTATATTTCAGGAAGGATAAGTTCACAACTTTACAGCTTTTGATCTGGTACTTTTTGACTTTCAGTATTTTAATTTTAGTAGATACTCTTGTATCACGGTGCTTCATACAGACTGATTTGCATTTTCAGTTTAGTTTAATCCTTGCCTTCCATATCCAGATTCTGGAATTAAACAGCTTGATCTCAGTATTGCACTGAATAAAATTTAGTGTTAGTATTCTCCTGCAAATGTGCAGTCGTCTTTTTGTGATACTATATGTACTTAATTATTGTACACACATGTCACATTAAGTTTTATACAATTATAGGGTAATCACATTGACACTGAATACCCTGAGTCTTGGCATAGTCTTTGTGTTTCTTCATCCCATGCACATTAATTCTAGTTGCAGTTTTTAATAAACAAAATAAATGTGTTTTTGTTTCGACTCATATGTTATTCTTAATAGATTTTGAAAGCCTATTGAAATACACTTCCAAGTAGACCATGTGATCACCTTTTGACATTATAGTTTTATTAATATTATCAAAGATACTGTACCATTACTGCATTAGACAGCCTGAAAAAGCTCTTAGGGAGCCGTTTTTTAGAGCCAATTTTGCATCCTTGCTACAGAAATAGTCTGGAGAACATCTGTAATGTAGTGCATCCAGATGTTTCTGTGAGCAGATTAGCAGAGCTGACAATATCTCCCATTTCTCAGCTGTCATCATTTTCATTGCATAGTTTTGTGAAGCTATCTTGCAGTTGTTCATTTGGTAAATTATCCACACAGTAACAGTGGGCATGCAAGACTACACTTTAGATATTTTGACAACTGTGCCTGTTTGTTTGTCTTTAATTCTAGGTATATATATGTCCCAATGGGAGGATCTCATCATGGTTTGTTGGGGAAGATGTTCTCAAGTGCCTTAGCCTTTGGATTTGTTTACTACTGGCATGGCGCTCATGACTATTTATTCACTTGGGCCCTGTTAAACTGGATAGGACTTATGATAGAATATGGAGTAAAGAAAATTCTGTTGATTCCAGATGCTCAGAATATGATTGTAAGTATCAAATATACATTACTAATTTTTTTATATTTTACTTTGTAGTGTTTATAAAGAAGATAGTTAAATACTTGTAATATTGCTGTTAACTAAAAGGTAAGTTGTGTATTTTTTCAAGTTAAAGCTGTTTTTTCACCATTAACATATATGGTTCACTAATTTGCCACAGGAAGCCATTTTTGATTGAAAATTTTGTTATAAATATAAAAATAAAAATGTTGTGTCTGTTCTTGAAGTTTAAAATTGTTCCTATAGGTCACCAGTCCAAATGTGCCTTTAAATGTATTAAGTATATCCATTTTCAAACCAAGAATGTTTTTGAGTATTGATCAGCATAATGAGATTCCACACATATTATAAAGCACAATCCAGATATTTTTGGGGGTAAGCATATACATTTAACTAAAAAACTAGATAAAAGCAACACCCATCCTTTTATTCATTGATTTCCTTTATGCATTTCATCCACTTCGTGGTTGTAGGAGTAGGCAATGCATATAGTTTTCTGCTATTCTGCCATTTTAAAAGAAGTGTGACTGTACTCTACTGTGTACCTTCATACGTGTTTTCCTCTGTGGCAGCCTTTAACCCAATGCCACCCTACTAAGGCATTCTTTTTTCCTTAAAATATTGTGTAACAATAATAAACCCTTGCACACTGTGCACCTCTCTTTTTGTACTTCTCAAGTTAGTCTTTTGCACTTTAAAATTGATTATTTTGTTATACAAAAACACAACTACTAGTTAGTTTCCAAAGGAAAACTGATTAATGGTTAGGCTTGGCCACTAACCATGTCAAGTTTGTACATTTTCATTGCATCCATGAGAGTGTTTGTTCAGGTTGTCTTTTCTTCCTCCCACATTATAAAGATATGTGTTTTTGGATATTTGTTGACTATAAATGGTCCTGTATGGATGAATATACACATATACATGGATATGCCATGCAGTTGACTGTTATCCCCATCCAGAGTGGACTTTTATGGCCCTTAATTGAATGAAATGTGCAAGAAAAATAGATGGATGAATGGATGGGTGTTACTTGTATCCAATGTTTGATTTCAGTGGATGTCAATATAATGGATTTTAATATAGTAAAAGTATTTAATATAGCTCGCTTTGCTCGCCAGCTTCTTCCTGTCTCTGCCGCTTGCGTATGTAGATTTCACTTTCACCAATCAACAAATCTTTTCATTCTCACGGATACTCCTTTTTATTGGGAAGAAACACTACTTTTCCCTGATGGCAACACAAATTAGACAATCTACAAGTCTCCAATTTAAAGTATAAATCCGATCAATATTTTTGATTTCTTTTCGCTGTTTCGTCATTTCACCAAGTAATAATTTGTTTGTGCTAATGCGATCTTTACTATCATTTTTTGAGACTTTCATTATCTCTAACCTGCTCTGCATGTTTATTGCACCAACGTTTTTAAATTCTTTACAATGTTCTACTTTGTCATCTATTCTTTGTCTTTTATTTCCGGCCCCGGGTGTGGTTAAATTTCTTGGCACAAAGTCTTGTCTCGCGGGACTGGAAAGTATCTCTCTGAAAAAGTTGCGTCTCGTCCCAGGCTGAAAACTCTCGTCTTGATTTTTTTTTATATAATAGAGAGATGTTTTGCCTTTTGGACGGTGTTTCATCCAAAGAAGTGTACAAGTATGAAGTTTACAATCTAGTGGGTGGATTGCAGGTTCGGACGAGGGAAACAACCATACAGTTTTAATGGGACAATATTTTTCTATCTCTGAGTCATTTTATTTTCACCTCTAGGTAACCCTTGATTACAGCTATGGCATCTATGTTAATAGGCTGATACCCAGAAATCCTCCTGTGACGATGTGGGTTTGGCTCCACGCTCCCATCGCTATTCGGGAGTCCTTTCAACCCAACAACGTCGGTAATGTCACCGATGAGCTAGACAGTGAGACGATAACAACTGAGCAAGGGGATGGTAAAAAGTGCTTTTATTAGAAATCCAACAACAAATCAAAAACAGTGTTCAATAAATAAAGTACACTGCTTTCCAAAATTCATTCATTAAATAATCCATTAAAACATGTGGAAGTTAAAAATACACAATAGAAAAAAACAATCCTTTAAAAACGAGGTTAAAACGTCCAACGGGAAACAGTCTTTAAAATCAATAACAAGCCTGGTGTCTTTCACTCCAGCGTCTCTCCTGCTTCACCAATCTGAGCCTCGCAACGAGTGAGACGCTCTCACAGCAGCTGACCTGTATACCTGCTTCTGCTACTACTGCCAGTCGCCTTACCAATCCTTGGCTCCGGTTGGCTCCCCCTGATGGTGACTTGGAAATTTCTCTGCGACCAAGGCTCTCATGCAGGGAACACCACGTCTCAAGTCCCGACTCCCGCTACCTTCCGCGGAGAGTACTGCACCTTCCGGTCACTCCTGCCCTGCAAAACAAACTCTGCTTTGTCTCTCCTCACTGATTCCTGCTCCAACCTCCGTTTACTTCTGTTCTTTTTTTGATCTTTATTTTTTTTTCTTCCCTCTTATCCGACTCGCGCTTCTTTTTTATATAGCGAGGGGCCATAGCAGCTGCAGCACATTAGCCACAGGAACGATCACGGATGTGAGCAGTCCCTCACCTGTGCACTCGGTGAGAAACGCCAACACCGCAGATCGCCCCGCGGCTTGCTACAACCACTACGCCCCCTCACGATGCCGCCTCGAGTGCTGGGATTATTTATTTAAAAACTGGCCCTTACTGAAAGCGCTGTGGACCCGCTATACCACACCTCAAGTCCTTCCTATACATGACAATGCATGAGGAGCATTCTTTTATCTCATTTTGGGGTTTTATTGCCTGGTGATGGCATAGATGACAAAAGAAAGAATCTGTTTATGTGCCTCATTATGTGTTGCCCTCAATAGTACAAAGTTCAAGTCGATACTGGAGATCACTATTCCTTGTCTGAAAAATTCTGGGCAGTTAATGGTTGTCCCCCTCCATGACAGAATGACCACTCCCTGCGAATGCAACTTAAGGTTTGCCAAGGAGGAAGGAGTTGGATAAGAAGAAACAGATTGTTTGGTATACTATCCAGTAAGATAATAAAATACTTTCAGTAAAGGAAAAAATATTGTTGCTTCATACTTAGCATTAGATTATACATAGGAATAAGGCAGTGACACAATAATCTTTATATCCATCCATTTATTTTCTGTTACTGTTCTGTAATTGTTTCTATTTTTGTTATTATTGTTTATTTCTAAATTATTTACTGTCATTTAATATTTTTAGGGGCACACACAAACATTTTTGAAATTTTAAAAAGGCATCATTTAAAGCATTTGGAAATGGCCAAGCTCCTCTTTTCTGTTTTTATGTCAAACTTGGTAACAGGTAACATGACCTCAATTCTTTAAGAATCCACACTGAAGTCCAGTAAATGCATACATGAAATTCCTAAGCAGGAGGATGTTATATTTAGAAATGTGCAAAAACAAGTGTTCATTATAGAAAATGAACATTGTCCAGTTGGATCAGAAAGTTTTAATGAAAGCAGAAGTGAACTGCCTGATGTTTACTTAAGCAGTGCAACATTGGCTTCTCATGCAAACAAAAATGTTTTGCTACAAGAATTCAACAGATGGCAGAGTAACAGAACATGCTGTGTTTAAAATGGATTTGTATTTAACTTCTGTCATCAAATTGTAGTTTTAGTCAAATGGATGTTAGTTCCACAGTCAGGTCCATAAGTATCTGGACAGTGACACAATTTTCATAAATTTGGCTCTGTATGCCACCACAATGGATTTGAAATAAAGCAGTCATTTTGTGATTGAACTGTAGAGTTTCAGCTTTAAGTCAAAGGGTTTACCAAAAATATTGTATGAACTGTTTAGGAATGACATCCATTTCCAGGGGCTCATATATGGACCTTTGTCTGACAAACTGTTCCATAGCCAGATGGTAGCCTTTCCCCTCATTATTTCATTAACTATTAAGCAGGTAAATGGTTTGGAGTTCATTCCAAGTGAAGAACTGCATTTGGAAGCTGGCACTGTGAACTCTCAATATGAGGTCCAAAGAGCTGTCCATGCAAGTAAAAACAGTCCATCATTGGCCTAAGAAACAAAACAAACCCTTTACAGAGATAGCAGAAACACAAGGAGCGATCATTCTTAAAAATGTCAAATTACTTTTCAGCGCCTAAAAATAGGGGGACCATGTATACAAATGTCTGTCATTTCTAAACAGCTCATACAATATTTTTTGTTAAACCCCTTTAATTAAAGTTGCAAGTCTACACTTTATATCACATAATGATTGTTTTTTTTCAAATTCATTGTAGTGGTGTACAGAGCCACTATTATGAAAATTGTGTCACTGTTCTAAATACTTATGGATCTGTCTCTATTTTCTTAAAGCTCCCATAAGTTAAATTCCTAGCAAAATAACTACCCATGCCGTGTTTGCACATTGTCAATGTTCAGTATTAGGCTTTTCTGCACATTCCTGAATCCATTGTGGTTGGCATCCCACTTTACCTGTACTGTACTGTACTTTATTCAATCTTTTATGTGATATGCATAAATAAGGAGGCATTCTTAATTAAGCAGTTACTTAGAATTGATTTATTTTTCTGTCTTTTGCATACTTTATTTTTTTTTTTTTCACTTCTCTGCAAGCAAAAAGCTTTTTCATTAGGAAATCCCCATCTGAATTCCTGGCTTAGCCTTCAACTCTATATTTGACCTTGAGTTAATGTTTCATAACATCTGTTTTATTCATTTTATCTACAAAATGCAATATAGAGAAAGCTTCATTTTATATTAAAAGGTGAAAATATTCCAAAAAATTAAAAAAAAAACCTGATAGTGGAGT
>NC_053169.1:85309888-85422388 GCF_016835505.1 Polypterus senegalus | reverse complement strand
CTTCACAGGCAGTTGAAAAAACTGTATTTAGAAAGAATGCTGATGATAATAGCACTATTAATGACTGGGCTTCACGAATATTTGGTTCTGAGAACAATCATGTGGAGCTCACTGATAAGCATCACTCAAGTGTTGCTTCAATGTGCTGAAGAACTCATCGGGAAGGACTGATGGATTCTGAAGTCACAGACCCTTGAGTGTCCAAGGGAAGTGTGAACGACAATACTGATGCTTTAAGCTTTAGAACACACTGGTGAGGCTTCACCTGGAATACTGTGTGTGGTTTTGATCTCCAGTCTACATAAAGGACATTGCAGCACTAGAAAAAGTCCAGAGAAGAGCGACTGGGCTGACTCCAGGGGTACAGGGGAAGACTAAAATAGCTGAACTTTTACAATTTAAGCAAAAAAAAGATTAAGAGGAGACATGATTAAAGTGTTTAAAAGTACGAAGGGAATTATTACAGTGGATCGAGACTGTCATTTTAAAATGAGTTCAACAAGAACACGGGGACAAAGATGGAAACTTCTAAGAGTAAATTTCACACACACATTGGGAAACTTTCTTTCACACAGAGAAACACAGACACATGGAATAGACTACAGTGACAATAGACAGCAGGACTTTAGGAACCTTCAAAACTAGACTTGATGTTAATTTAGAAGAATTAAGTGGATAGGAACAGAGTGCTTTGTTGGTCTGAATGGCCTGTTCTCATCTAAATTGTTCTAATGTTTTTAAGATAGTCAAAAGTGTGTGCACATTGGAATCTACAAAGTGTTGATCACAAAACTGCGTGGAGAGAGATGTGCTTCATATTTTCTTGCTTGCTCACTCACATTTTGTCATGATTCCTTAAGAGGGATGAAACATGAAATTTATAATTTTGAACTAGAGATCCAAATCGGTCAATGGAATAGAATGGCATCATTCAACTTCTCCTCTGATAAATGAGCTGAAGACCACCCTTATGCAGAGAAAGTTATGAGATGGGGAAAGAATTACTTTTGTTAGGCACTGTGTGATGTTTGTAGACTATTCAATCAAATAAGCTCTTAAAAAGCTGAAGGGGTCTAAATGAAGAGTTTAAACTTACAACTTCACTGCTGACATTCTCCATCAAAACAACAATGCACAACCACATTAGAGTTTAATAATAAGAGAAGAAATGATGAAACATGTTTGGACTGTTTTAACTGTAGGAAACTGGAGCATGTGGAATAAGGAAATTACAACTTCATCAGCAATAAACTGATGCTCGTCTCTGGGAAAGAAACAGTTCCTGTTATCACACAAGACTTGTTTCACTCCAGAAAAAGATGGGATCATTTCCCAAGAACACAGCTGTTGAAAGTCTTCCACCACTTCACCAAATGGACAGTCAACCAGTTTTATTTCTTCATAGATCATTGGCATTGACTTAAGAATTTCTTTGTTATGTGTAATATCTGCACATCCATGCTTGGTCTTAAATCAATGCTAATGTTACGGTAAATCTTTTAGGGTTATTTTCAGAAAGGTATGTTTATGTTATTGTATCGCTGAAAAACGTCGCTATAAATATGCATATTAATGAAGCAAACTCCAGGAATGCTTCTCAGGAGTAAAAACAGTGGGCTTTATGACATGCAATGTGTCAGTCTGTTTCCCCTTTACTTTACATTTTTCAGCAGCAAATGGAGTTGGTGTCAACACTGAAAGAAACTCATGACCAACCAAAAAAATCCTACATAGACCTACATAGCCATCTACACTGCAGTCCAGGGGTCAGGTTAATTAAACTTGCATATGCAGAAAATAGGCCCAAAATGTGCATATGCAACTTTCCACACAAAAGTTGATATATATATATATATATATATATATAAAAGAAAACTTGACAGGAGAAATTGTGTATATTTACAGCAACTCTGACCACTGCATATGAAACATTAAAGAAAAAGTGAGGAACTAACAAAACCCTTGATCAGGTTGGGAAATTCAGCAGCCATAATTATAATGTGTGCTGACATGAAAAATATATTAAAGCTTAAAAATTATTATGATGTATAGACTCTGTTTAAGTTCCCTTTGAAGAGGGCCAATGCTGCATATTTACACTAAAGAACTTTGTCATTTTTATATCAGCTATCTGTTGTCATTTCTCAGGATTAGAAACCAAAGGCAGTAAAAACCGAGACATGATTCACTCCCTGTACACAGAAAGCTATATAAATAGCAGCGCCAACAGCCTATACATAACCTCATGGTCTGACACAATATCTTATTTGGCGCTGTTTGAAGACTGTGCAAATGGTCACATATGAAGGAAGAGAGCTTTTAGGGAAACAGCAGCTTTTTTTTTTTTTTGGCCCATGATGATGACTGGCTTATGAGCTGATTTAAGCTCCCATGAGCCTTTTGGTTTTCCTAACTTAATTGGGGAAATTGACAACTCTCAGTACGGGCATCTAGGAAGAATGATGCTACTTTTGTCAACCATAAGCACTGATATTCCATTAACACACAAGTCATCTGTGATGCCAAGATGAGACTGTCAAATGCTGTAGCTTGATGGCCTGGCTCAAACCATGACTCATTTATTTGTGAGGAAAAAAGCACTGGCAGATGATATGTGATGGCAGGCTTGTTGATAAGGTTGAAGCACAACCCCACCGCTTCTAGCTTGTGTGGAGGGTGCCACCAGATTTATGTAGCAAGGAAGTCGTGATGCTTTTAAAATGAGGGATGGATAGAATCAGGCCAACACCTAAGCCCTACCAAATTTCCACCCTGCCTCCCAAATATTAACACCACCCAGGAAAATGCCCCTTAATATTAAACACACAAATATGTTAAGGCCCGTTCACTATCTTCAATATCTCTGATTGGTTTAGACTACGATATGGGCCTAATGTGTGTCTGTTGTTGAACAACAGGGAGACTTTAAGAGTCACAGAGTTTCGTTTTTTTTCCCTCTCGAACGGCTGGTCGCACCGGTGCAACCTTTGATTTTTTTTAGTCGCACCATTGAGAAATTAGGTCGCACTCTAGAGCCCTGCACCAGAGTCTAGAAGAATAGTCTTCTGAGTTACGCCTTTTCTCCAAGAGCATTGAAGGACTGGATTGAGAGGAAAAGAACCAACCACCGTCCTTAAATCCATTGGCTAAGCACCAGCCTTCTCCACTACGAATGTCCAGTGACTGCAAGGTTTAGGAGTTGCTGCGGATGATGGTGATTAGAAAGTGGTCAAATCAAAAGTCCCGCCACATCCTTCTCTTCCGGTTTTACTGGTACAGTGCATACAAACCCCAAACTACAAATCCCACAAGCCCCTCCATATCAGTGCAAACCTGTTTAAAAACACCAAACCCAATTTACAAACAGAAATCAGTGTACCCAGTGTTGTCATTCACATTTAACAATCACCCAACAGGACAAACTTACATAGAAACAAAAAACCCCTATGTGGCCCCTCTACAAGGTAACTGTATGAACCCTCAGTGTTTCATAATGCCTGCACTATTTATTGTAACAGCAACCATGCCACTACATGTGCCAGGTGATAGTGGCCCCCCATTCAGACACTGAGCACCTTAAAGCCTTTCTCCGACCCCATGCTTTAAAAGGCATTAGAAGCACACCAATGCACAGTGGCAGTGTCTCGATGCATCAGGTGGGAGGCCTGTCTACCAGCAAATGGATCTACGGCGTTGTGACTGCGTATGTATAAGACTGATCAGCATTGACCATATATGGTTGTTTCAGGATGGGAACCGGACAGTGTTTTTAGCATGTTCATGCGTACATTTACAAGTTGATTGTGAATTATAAAGTGTAAATTGCATACAAATGTGCAAACACTAGGTTTTACCAATCAGAATTTATTTGGCATATTCATTTTCCTGTTTTTCTACATACACATACTTTCATACTCAAATTTATGCAAAGTATTATAAATGAGACCCTAGTCTTCCTTCCTCAGTTTTCTGTCTCTTTTGAGCCCTTAGATATGTCATCCTGTGGAAAAGTTTTGTAACTGATGACAATCTTACTGAAGGACTGCAGGAATGAGACTGGTATAATAAGGAGAGAGATCTGTACTTAATACTAACTGATGCAAGACTACTGAAGTTTTACAGAGATTAAGAACAATGAGGAGTGTAGAAAATATATCTAATAATTCTATGGCTCTTTGAGCAGCTCTACAATAAATTATTAGCAATTAAAAAAAAAAAAAAAAAGAATTCAAAGACTTTTGGTACGTTCCTGATATATGTGATGACAGCCTTACACCTGATGCTCTGTGAAGCTGTTAAAATGTTATTGACATGTAATTCAGTTGCACTCATTACAGACAAGAGAAGTACGCAGAAAGCAAGTAAAGAAACCTGACGACCACAGTCACATTTTTGATGAAGTGTGAGATGACCTGACAAATGGCACTGTTAAGCCAAGTTGCAGCACATTCTTATTTTTCAATTTTGAGTCATTTTCATTCTATGCAAATGCAAATTCATTCGTCACACTTCAAAGCACTGATTTAATAAAATCTAGTTAACTCTCGTCAACTCAGTGCAAATGCAGTGGGTTTCCCCTCTAGGCCATAAAGGAAACAATCATGCATATATCCAGATATGTATGAATCAGGGGATTTGCGCAAATGCCATTTACTTAAAAGACTGCTGAAATTTACAGGCAAAATAAGTAGTGAACATGTCAGGGCCGTTGTGACAACTGACTGCATTAAGTAGGAGTCGCACTAAACAACGCCGAAGACGCACACCACATACATAAAAGCATTGCCTGGATTGTTACCATTATGAGGAGTGCTACGACACTAAATATGAACTGTTTTGCTGTTATCAAATACCACAAATAAAAAACAATCTATAATCGCAAAGAACTACAGTATTGTTTTCCACTCGATCTAACCTCTGGCAAGAAAAGAAACAGAAACTATCACAGCTGTTTATCTTGTTCCCATCCACCTTGGCTAAAACTTTCAAACTTGATGACACAACTCCACACATGTCATGTTTCTTTGCACTCCCTGTGTTAAGTCAATGAGGGTATCTGCTTTATTTCAATAAGTGGAAATGTCAAAATAACAGAATTTATGTCCACCTTTGTTTGCTATATTAGATTTTCAAAGGGTCAAAAGTTTACAGACACTAATGCTGAATGTCTGTTAAACAGTCCAGAAGATTGCAGAATTTGATGTCATAACTTTTAGAAGCCACTGACTGGCCAGTTGTCTTATTTGTGTTAATTGGGAGTGCACCTGCAGCCATATTTAAAGGTTTTCCTTGAGGGACAGCCTCCTGTTGCCTTTGGGAAATTCTAAGCAACTTGGCTAAGATCTCAGAAAAAAACCTGTGGATTTCCAGAAGTCAGGTTCATCTCTAGCAACAATTCCCAAACAACTGAAGGAACCATGAACGTCTGTGCAAACAATTCTACACAATTACAAATACCTGGGACCACACAGTTTCTGCATCATTTATCAAGTAGACACAAATTAACTCCCGGTGACTGACAAACTTTGGTACCTGATGCTTCCAACTGCTTTGTCAGTTTCTTTGTTGCTGTGTTGGTATTCAATTGAAACTTTTGTAACATCCACCATTAAGAGAGTCTATCATCACCATGGCCTGAACGGTTGTCGCGCAAGGAAGAAGCCCCTACTCTAAGACCGATATAAAAAAAACAGACTGAAGGTAGCAGGTAATCATCAAGACAAAGACCTGACCTTATGGAAGTATGTTTTGTTGGTCATAATGATCAGCACTATGAATCAAGGTAAAAGGGTGAGGCTTTTAAGCCGAAGAACACTAAACCTCTACTGTGAAACATGGGAATAAGAACATCATATCATGGCTGTAAACAGACAGGTGCACTTCAGAAAATAAACAGCATGAGGAGGAAGGCGGACTAACTGGAAATTCTGAAGCAACACCTAAACCCAGCTGCCAGAAAGTTCAGACTTGATTGCAAGTTTGTCTTTTAGCATGACCATTATACTAATCATACCTCCAAACTTGAAACAAAGGGTGAAAGTATTGGAGTGACCATCACAAAGCCGTGTCCTGAATCCATTAGCGAGTCCAATCAAGGAGACCACAAACCTAAATGATTTACAGTCCTGTCAGGAGGAATGGCCAACAATTCCTGCCATGTATTACAAGAAGCTTTTGGAAGGCGACCTTAGTTGTTTGACTCCAGTTAAATAATTAAAAGGCAATGCCACCAAACACTAGCAAAGTACATGTAAACTTTTGCCTCACTGAAAATCTGATATACTGTAGTAAATAAAGGGTCAGGTAACTATCTATTAGCTATTATTTTGATATTCCCTCTTTACGGAAATAAAGTCAATACTTAAACTAGCTTAACACAAACAGAAGTGTAGAGTTAGAAAGACTTTAGCTGAGGTGGATGGAAACTTTTGGCCTCAACTGTATGAGTCAGCCAGTCAGTAATTATAGTTTCTCTTTGAAAATATGTCATTCAATGATGCACAGTCCTTGTCTTCTTAATAGGCAGCCTGTCCTCTAACCAGGTGCCTCATGGGGCAGCATCATGCAGAAAAGTTCACGCTGTCCTAGCATGGCTAGCAGTTGACTGGAGAATGTGGCCACCTTTCTGTATGGTTTAAAGTAAGTCATGTGAACCTGGAAATGCTCCATCATTTACCATGCAGTGTAATGTGTAGAACTGCAATTTTATTATTATTTTTTGAAAGCACATCTTTTTAAAATTTAATGTTTAGAAAGCAGTTAGAGAACAACTAATTGCACCATACGTGTATAAAAAGGACTGCATGTCCTGCCTGACAGGAGACTTGGAACACTGAGCATTCTTCAGGATGGATACCTTGTGCGTGTTGCTGGGGACCGGACTAACTTTGTTAAGTGAGAGGGTAGCATGGCTCATTAAGAACATATAAGGAGAACACAGAAGTGGGTGGATGGATGGTTAACATTACACCGATAACATACCTTAAACACATCCTAAAATTAGCAATAAACCGTGCTGTTTGGGTCATCTCCTCTCTTAATCCTTAACTTTGACATACTCATCAGGTATAGTATAGAATTCTCACCTCATCCCTTCATTGAGAGTCCCGAGGCTTTGGAAAACATCTTGTATCACCACAGTCCCAAAGGTATCACGTCCTAGTGAGCTGAATGACTTCCGGCCTGCTGCTCTGACGTCACATCTGATGAAGACCATGGAGCGGCTTTTGCTTCACCACCTGAGGCCACAGGTCCGCCACGCCCTCGACCCTCTGCAGTTCGCATACAAGGAGAAGGTGGGAGCGGAGGATGCCATCAGCTATATGCTACACCGATCCCTCTCCCACTTGGACAGAGGCAGTGGTGCTTTAAGAATTATGTTTTTGGACTTCTCTAGCGCCTTCAACACCATCCGACCTCTGCTCCTTAGAGACAAGCTGACTGAGATGGGAGTAGACTCACACCTGGTGGCATGGATCGTGGACTATCTTACAGACAGACCTCAATATGTGCGTCTTGTGAACTGCAGGTCTGACATTGTGGTCAGCAACACAGGAGTGCCGCAGGGGACTGTACTTTCTCCGGTTCTGTTCAATCTATATACATCAGACTTCCAATATGACTCGGAGTCCTGCCACGTGCAAAAGTTCACTGACGACACTGCTATTGTGGGCTGCATCAGGCGTGGGCAGGAGAAGGAGAACAGGAAGCTAATCAAAGACTTTGTTAAATGGTGCGACTCAAACCACTTACACCTGAACACCAACAAGACCAAGGAGCTGGTGGTGGATTTTAGGAGGCCCAGGCCCCTCATGGACCCTGTGATCATCAGAGGTGACTGTGCAGAGAGTACAGACCTATAAATACCTGGGAGTGCAACTGGATGATAAATTGGACTGGACTGCCAATACTGATGCTCTGTGTAAGAAAGGTCAGAGCCGACTATACTTTCTTAGAAGGTTGGCGTCCTTCAACATCTGCAATAAGATGATGCAGATGTTCTACCAGACGGTTGTGGCGAGTGCCCTCTTCTACGCGGTGGTGTGCTGGGGTGGCAGCATAAAGATGAAAGACGCCTCACGCCTGGACAAACTTGTTAAGAAGGCAGGTTCTATTGTAGGAGTAAAGTTGGACAGTTTAACATCAGTGGCAGAGCAACGGGCATTAAGCAAACTCCTGTCAATCATGAAGAATCCACTGCATCCACTTAACAGGATCATCTCCAGACAGAGGAGCAGCTTCAGCGACAGACTGCTGTCACCATCCTGCTCCACTGACTGACTGAGGCGATCCTTCCTCCCCCACACTATGCGACTCTTCAATTTCATCCGAGGGAGTAAACGCTAACATTACTCGAAGTTATTGTCTGCTTTTACATGCATTTTTATTACTATTTAATTTAATATTGTTTCTTTGTATCAGTATACTGCTACTGGATTATGTGAATTTCCCCTTTGGATTAATAAGGTATCTATCTATCTATCTATCATTGTAATGAGAATAAAGGTAACTAATAATACAGGAAGCAGGATGATAAGGGAGGAGAGAAGCAGTGAAATGAACTTGAGGGGGCAATGAACTAAGATTTGGATAAGCTTTACAGGCATGCAGTATAGAGTAATATTAATGGGGATCCTTTTTTGATAGAGCAATAAACCAGAACCCTAGATATCCATAATTGTCATTTATAAAAGTAGATGCCAGGTATAGTCAGTAATAAAGTAAATGCAAAACACAATCAGTTAGTCAGACATTGGGATACCCAGCCCTTTTTTATGGTTTCATGTCTATCATCTGTCCTCATGCTGCTAGGTCTCTCCTCTGACCATCAGCTCCTTCTTGCCACCCTCTCTGACCTTGGAATCACTGGGACCACTCAGTGGTCGGAGTCCTAACTCTTCAGCTTATCCTACTGTGTATCCTGGTGAGGAGAGATATCAAGGGTGAACTGGGCAAGCCTGGGGATTGGTGCTGGGCTCCATCTACTTCTCTCTTTAAACTCCTCACTAGTCCCTATTATCATGTCTCATGGCTTTCCTTATCAATGCTATGCTGATGACATGCAGCTGTACCTGTCATTCCCTCTAGAGAACCACAACGTATCAACTATGCATGTCTCATTGATGTTGCAACCTTGATGGAGAAGCACCATCTCCAGCTCAACGTGGCAAAGGTGGGCTTTCTTGTTATCCCAGCTCGTCTGTCTATTCAGCACCCCATCTCTGCTCAGCTAGACTCATTATTGCCAATATCTGCCAAGTGTGTATGCAACCTTGGTGTGGTGATTGATGACCAGCTGTCCTTCACTAACCATGTTGCAATAGTCTCTCAGTTTGTAGCTTCAATCTATACAACATCTGCAAGATTATACTTTATCTCATGGAGTATGTAGCACAACTCCTGGTCCATGCTTTGGTCTTGTCATTCTGGACCATGGTAAGTCTATGCATCACCAAGCCAGTACAGATGATTCAAAAAGAAGTGGCACATTTGGTTTTCAATGAGCCAAGGTGGGAACATGTCACTCCTCTACTCAGACCACTGAACTGGCTCCCTGTAGAGGCACATATTAAGTTTAAATTTGTGATGCTTGCAATAGAGTAGTGAAGGGCAAGCTCCTATATATATATGAATACACATCTGAGGTCCTACGCTCCCTTCTTGCTCACTCAGGTCTGCTCATGAATGTTGTTTAGTGATACCACCTTTGTGCAACATGAAACCTCAATCCAAACTCTCTTCATTTGTGGCTCGTAGCTGGTGGAACAAACTGCACACTTCCATTAGAACTTCTGACTCCCTAAATGTGTTTAAGAATCGTTTTAGGACTCTGTTTGGTGAATTTCTGTCAAACTGATGCAAGGTTTCTGTAACTAAGGACATGTAACCAGCTGAGCTCTACACTTGTGGTGAACAATTTTGTAACCTTGTCCTGTAGTACATGTTCCCTAACAGTCTGCCAAACTGATGTTTACTTAATTATGTAGACCTCTTTTGTAAGTCACTTTGGATGAAATTGAAAAAATGAAAAAACTTTCCCCATCACTCCTTCCTAACAGGTGGCTTTCCCATCTTGCTTACCCTCATTATCTCTGACTGCCTATCAGTCTTTAGGACAACACAGTTTACATAAACTGACAGGGGAAAAAGACCACATATTAAAATTACAGGGTTACTTCCATGGCTTCCACTGTCAAAACTTCAAACATGCACATGCTCAGGTGCAGATCTTTTGTATCAATTATTTAGAAAGAACTCATCAGAAATGTCACCATTACATTCACAGTAATCCACGTCAATAGGCTCTCAAACACGGCGTATAAAAGGGAGCTGCTGTCGCTAATACAAAGCCTCTCAGAACAAAACTCATAAGCGGTCTATGTGCCAGACTTGCTGACTCAAGCTTGATCTCACCCAAGAACTGGGGCATGAGCTATAAATGTCTGGTGGATCAATAGGTTTGACATTTCATCTATGTTAGAACCAGAATATTGTTTATCGAATGCTGACTTGTAGGATTACTGAAACACTGGCAATTTAAAAGCATTCACTAAAGGAGTACCAATTATTGAAAAGTAGCTGATCCCAGCAAAAAAAAAAAAAAGCCCTGGCACATACATTATTGATGATAGTTTAAAGTATTTTTCACAAGCTACTGGATTTATAAATGTTTCATATTTTTGTAGGTAACCAAGCTATAATATTATACAAATGGCACTGACACTGATGTGTATCTACATAACACTGTGACTTAAGCACAATGACTGAATAATACCAAGTAGTCTGCTTTTACAGTAGTGCTTCTCAGTCACTTTGATGCACAATGCTATTTTATATTATGGGTTGTAGAGTGCTTCAGATCAGATCCAGTTTGATTCTTAGACTAGTCATGCCTTCAGTTGTTGTCTCCCGGTGAAAGAAGTAAAGTGTGTAGTGATTGTCAAGGTGGATCACTGGTTGAAATTAGTATGCAAAAAGCTTTCCCTTTTTTCACATCTTTTTCTTAGAATTTGCACATAATCCCTTCATCTCTAACCATATTTATCTCATTTAAATCCCACACGAAAAGCTTTGAAAATGTAGACAATATAATATGATTTTGCACTTATAAACAGCAATAGTTAAACACAGTTGAAAAATAAATTACAAGACGAAATGTATAAAGACAATTAAGGGAAAAGAAATTATCTGAAGATACCAAAGGTATTCATCATTCTAATTAAATTCTGTCCTATGAATCTAAATGAAACAAGCATAATGATATGACTTCAA
The DNA here is from genome assembly GCF_016835505.1 of Polypterus senegalus. Taxonomy (NCBI): domain Eukaryota; kingdom Metazoa; phylum Chordata; class Cladistia; order Polypteriformes; family Polypteridae; genus Polypterus; species Polypterus senegalus. The sequence continues at coordinate 85,411,117 of NC_053169.1, read as the reverse complement.
ACAAGATGTTAGGTTTATGATAAAATGGACAGTATGGTTTCCTTAAAATCATTATTTAGTATAATGTTTTGCTGTTGGGTTAAACCAAAAGTTTCTGGCTTGACACAACCAGCAGGGGCATAAAAATAAAAACAAAAATGTGATGCTTGGTCACCAAAGGATTTTTCCAGAAACAAGATGACAATAAATAAAAATAAAACATGGCATTAACAGCCCTAACACTTGCCATTGCTAGTGTTAACAAAAAGAGATGACTATGAAGGTCTTCTGGGCAAAGTCAACAAAGTGTGTGCTGTCCTTATGTAAACAGATGTGAACGCCTGCCTAAAGCTTACTAGCTACTATGGAGCCAACATATCAAATCAGAGGTGAAAAAAGGAGACAACCTGAACAGAACAAACTGTTACAACTTCAGGTTTTGACTTGTCTCGTTTAATTTGTACTGTTTTTGCAATTTCACCTGTTTATTATTTTTTTTTTTTCAAGTTTATGCATTTTATTAATATTCAGGCCTCAATGTTGTGTCATTAGCCATAGGGTGGCAACCGTATTGTTTGCCATTGCTACACTTGTTGCCAGTCATGTGGCACATTATGTAATAATGCACTGCCATTGTAAGATGTTTGTTATTGGATAACTGGCATACTGGATTGGAAAGAAGAGAACTAATGTTAACAATCTGCAAGAGTTGGGGACAATTATCCAGGTTAGATGTTAAAATGCACAAAATTTGGATTTTAATTCTGAACTTAATGTCAAATAACAGCAGCTCAAAACTAGAAAATTTAATTTTCAGTGTGTTTTTTTTATGCATATTCTACACAGCATGTGAAGGTAACAAGGCCTGCATTGTGCTTCTGGAATATCAACTAGCATGAAAGGCAGGCTCCACAGTGGCGTAGCGTAGTGGGGACGGCAAAGAATTACTGTATATTTTAGTCTTTTAAATTGAAATACCTAAATAAGGGGCCGGCGAAATTTTTCTCCGCCCCAGGCGGCTGACACCCATGCTACGCCACTGAGGCTCCACAAGTTATTATGTTTTCTGCTTATAAATATTTATCATTCTGATGTTAATCCACAGTAAGGAACAATACTCAGTCCACACATCTATGATGTACATATTGAATGTGTTAAAAAATACAAAAGGTAGATAAAGATAATCTGTGGAATTGTCAAAATGTGAGATGTTAAGCCAAACTTGTCAGATGACACATTTCGCTTAGTAAGGTTTTCATGAAGTGATAAACCTCACCAAAAAATAGAAAAACCCTTTCCTTTAATCAAGTAGTTTCCTTCTCATCAGTACTGTAAAGTTTCATTTGAAGAGGATACAAGCCACAGATAGTTATTTAGACTGCAAATGTAATTGGGTGGGAACAGAAATGACTCCTTCGGCAAAAGTCAAAAGCTGCTGGCATTTTGAGGGATTCTGCATGAACGGAGATGGAGAAATGCTCATGTGTACCACTAAAAAAAGATTCAATGCAGCAGTGACATCAGTACTACCTCCACATGGAGTCACTAGAATATGAAAGTGAAGATTTAAATTACTCTGTTAGACTAAATTAAAAGTATTAAAACTACACAAAAAAACACAGTTCATGGGTGTTTACACTTGTGACCTCTGTTGCAGCTCCGGTAGGAAGAAAGGGAGAACGCAGATGGTTTGGCTTAAAGCAATGTTTTAAAAGCTCACAACATTTTCTTTTACAAAAATTAAAAAGGTGAACAGCAAGAAACCTGCCTACTAATACGTCTGTAAGCGGTAAAATGAGTTCATCTCTAAGCAAATTCACCAATGCTTCTAATGGATCAATGACGTCAAGAAGATAAACACAGCTTATTGTCCTCGTCACATTGTGTCCTGAATTGTATCCACTTCTAATGCTTTTGGTCTTAGTGTGCTTATGCTATACACTCCAGCATCTCTGGGAAACTAAATTATGCTTTCTCTCAACTTTGTTTGCTCAATGCGCAATTCTAACGTCACTGAGGCTTCCATTCTCATGTTATAAAAGGTGCCAGCACTGGAACACTTTGGTAAGGAACGGGGCTTAAGTGCTAACCATCATTATTTTTATTTTTAAACCATTTTGATCCTTATAGTGGCTAAACATTTTATACAGTTTTTATTCACATCCCTAGTTAGGACTCTTGCTTCATTTCTTCTGGTTATAATTTTGGTTTTGAATTTTGGTTGGCACAGACGTTGTCTGGTTTTCTGTTTGGCTAGCTCTGTGACTATGACTCTGTTTGCTACCTTAAGCTCCTTCCATCTACTGTTTTTCCTATAACACACAAAAAAAACATTTTTAATCTGGTAATTATGACCCAAAAGCAAAGAAGCACAAAAATGCAACTATTTTAGGTATAAGAATTCCCTGGCACAGATGGTAAAATGTTGTGTAATTATTGTCAAAATACCACGTCTGCCAGTTCTAAAAATGATCAGCAGAACTGTTTGAGGGTCTTGGGCTTGGAGTAGCCACAGAGGGGTCTAGAGCCACACTATATTGGGGAAAATGACCACAAGAATGTCACATGCCTGTTAAAGTGACAATGTCTCACTCGTAGCCTGACAAAACTTATATATGTATACATAACACTAAGAGAACAGAGAACAGCATGCAAAATGCACTCTGCTGGCTGACTCACCTGACATTGCTGAGCAATGTCTACAATGAAACTGCCCTCTTCTTGGAAGATCAGTGCCCCTCAAATGTACTCAATTTATTATATTTTCTGTATATCAGGGTATTCAGAGTGAAATCAGTCTAATCAATCAAATCATATTTGGGCGCACATAACATTTTCAACTGCAATTCACTAAACTTGTACCACATGCACTTACTTGTCTTTAATCATCAAAACAGTTCTTTAAATAAAATTATTTTCAGCCAAATCAGAGAAAACATTGTGTGTTCTGGGTATACAGGAGTAGTCCATGTAACCAAAGCATACATTTCATCAAGAACAACTACTACATTCTTTTAGAATGAAAACATGCAGACACAATGTCCTGAGGAAGAAAAGCATCGCTTACAAAATAAAAAAATTCTTCAGATGAAGTGGAGGTCTGTTATACAAGCTTAAAAGACCTCCGGACATTTTCATTTATATTTGTACATCCAGCATACACTTAAAGTGCATTTCAAATCTCAAGCACAATAACACAAATATGAGAAAAAGACAAACACTGAGGCAAGCAGTGCTACTCAGCCACGTCCACCATAAGCTGATATCGTAGAACATTACCTGATCAGCTTAGGTTTACAGGGGTCTAGAGCCTATCCCACCATTACCGGCGTAGAAACTAACCTCATACAGGCAACCAGAAGAATGCAGGGCACCACTGACTTTAACAACTCAGGGTCACCAGTTACCCTAAGGAGGAAGACTGTTATTACAGTAGGTTCAGACACTGATGATCCCTGAAGTCTAAATTTGAAGAGTCAGCAAGGCCGGCTTGCCATACCTCTTCAGTCATCTCATTTGTGATATTACTTAATTGGGCACTTTCAGTGTTGTCCAGAATGACCCCTTTTATGTTTTATGCTTACAGAAACAATAAATGATGCCCCCAGGAGGCTTGAACAAGCCTTGTGATTAGCAGTCAGGATGGATTGGCTCCATTTCCTAACCTTATCAGGAGGCTTATGTAGCAGGTGATCAGAGGCAAGGCATTTCCACACTCAGGCAGGAGGCTGACATAGAATGTCAGCATGGAAGGAAAAATGGACGCACATGACCCAGTGGGGCCAAACAGAAAGTTCTTACCTGACTGGGACACCAGCATAATGGATGGATATGGGGAGACAGCCTTGCAAGTCTGTAGTTATCCCCAATAGATGGTGGCATTCCTGGGCCGGAGTGCCCATATACACACCTGCAGCGCACACTGGAAACTGTGGTCCTGTTGGGCAGCCCTGCTAGGTTCTGTGGATGCCATTAGAGGGAGCTGCAGGGAATGGCTGTCCCTACTTTGTGGGGCTTCAGTATACTTTCTCATTTAGGTCCTGACAGATCATTAAAAACAGAATTTGCTGACTTAAAATTCTTCAAATTTGTGTGGGGACATCAGTGCACTCAGAGTCCTACCCACTGCAAGGAACAAAACAAAATTCCTAAGAGCAGAATATACAAAGCAAAAGTACAAGGTTGTCATTTCCATCACAATGTCAGAAAGTTCCTAGTTGAGAACGTTTGTGCACCACTGCTGGACCAACAGAATGAAAATGGACTAGGGAAGGTCCACCCAGACGACAGAATCAGTGTCTTAAGTCCTAACTATCTATCTATCTCCATGATGAGTGGCTGGATTCTCATCTAATCAGTGAGGCATATCTGCTTATATTACACAGCTTCTTTCCTCATCATTTGTCTTCATGTCAAAAGAGGGACACATGAAGGGACAGACGGCCACATACAATATCCCATTGACATTTCTCCCAGCTGTTCATAGGCTGAATTTCTCCTCATCGATTGCACCCTTCCTCCCTGTTCCTGCAAGTTCCTTCCAGCTATCTTCAATTACAGAGCTGCAAAGATTTACCAGGTTTATACTCTCAGCCCCTGGCATTACACTATTATGAGCCTTAATAATTTCATGCTGAGCAGAATCTAAATGAAATACCCTTAAAAATACATAACTCAAGTGTAGATCTAAGCAGTACCTGAAAATGCAGCTACATGAATGAAATAAAAAAAGGCTGTTGGGCTGCCAAGCTGGCATCTAGCATGGAAACTGGGCACACCCTGTGGTTTAGCACATACCAACAACTGCATAGTGGCTGGGTGACTCCTGTCAAAACGCATGAACAGAGATTACAAAATCATTTGCCACACACACATGCAAACGTAATGACAATGCACTGAAAAGTCTCCTATCGTTCACATTACAAACGGGCTTTGATTGCCAATGCCATTCGCTGCAATGGTCTCACACATTTCAGACAAGCTGCCTGCTGCTTCCACAGCTGTTTGTGGAGCTTCGATAGTTTGTGCTGAACACTGACAAATCATTTTCTAATGTCATACAATTCCCAAGCCTGACTACTTCAGTTCAAGGTTGTGGGATGTTAGAGCACATCCAACACTCTTAAAAATAAAGGTGCAAGAGTAGTTCTTCAGAGCAATAGTGGAACCATTTTTGGTTCCCAAAAGACCAATCTACAGTACATGAAGGTTCCAGAAAGAACCTTTATTTATTTAGATCCATAGCAGGCTTTACACAGTAAATAATCATGAATAGATGATAACAGGTTTGTGAAATACCAATGGACCATTATTTTAAAAGCACTGTTGCTTACAATAATATTTCTTAATCTGTTAGTGTCCTGCTAAGTAGCCTATAAATATTAAAGAGTCCAGTTTTTTCTACATATAACAAAGTTTTTTAAAGCACAAAGAACCAACTTCATATGCAGAGAACCCTTCCCAGAATGAAGTGGTGTTTTACTAAGCAAGTTCTACGAGGAACCACACAAACCAGTAAAGAACCATAAAATGGCATTAAAGAGCCATCATTTTTAAGAGAGCAGCAGCAGCACTAGGCACAAGACAAAGGTCAGCCGTGAAAAGGGCAGCAGTCAACACAAGTCCCACACACACACACACGGTGCTGATTTAAAGCCTCCACATAATGGGAAAGTGGAAGAAGAACTGTGACTATCTAGAAAAAGTCCCATACAGATCTTGGAGGGGGTAATGTTCAGATCATGGATTATCATCATCATCATGAATAATAATGAGGTTGTGAGGTTCAAGATCTGAATACTGGATACATGAGCTAGCAGCCCTGACCAATGTGCCACTGCAGCCACTAGTTATACCACATGTGCTTCAGAACAGGTCGTCCACCTGAAGCTAAGCACTTGTGCTTGTTAAGAATTGTAAAACCCCTGTGATCTTATTCGTTTCTATTTTGCCTTGGATTTTTTTGTAACACTTTGATATCTTTAAAGCCAAATTTACAACCTTCAATTTAATGTTTTTCTTTTTTTATTTAACATCACACACCACCATTAGTCTTAGATTACACCAGGGGTCCCCAAACCTGGTCCTGGAGGGCCTTAGTGGCTGCAGGTTTTCATTCTAACCCTTTTCTTAATTAGTGACCTGTTTTTGCTGCTAATCAACTTCTTTTGAATTCATTTTAATTGACTTGCTCTTGAAGACTCAAACCCCTTGGGTTTTTTTTTTCCTTAATTAGCAGCCAAATAATAGTGAGATACAAAATGAACCAAAACATGACCAGTAAACTGTGACCATCATACAATATCTCAAAATAAAGAAAGATGAAGGTCTCAAGAATGCAGATCTGCTCAGGTCCCCAAAACATTTTAACAGAGCTCATCAGTGAGTACAAGTTGACTGAAGAAGGAGCCTAAGCTGCCTCGAAAGCTTGAATATTGTAATCTGCTCAGTTAGCCATTAAAAGGTGTCATTTTGCTTGACTGGTCATTGTAACAGTGCTCTCAGAAATGTATGTTATTGCTCAATGAGAACAGCAACAAGCCATGGAATTAAAGAACGGGTTTAATTAACGGCAGGAATCTGCACCTAAAAATAAGCAACTGGTTGGAGTGAAATTGTTTGAAGTGTGAGGCCCTGCCTTAGATGGTTTTCTGTTGGTTCACTCACTTCACACATCATTTCTGTTTGGGTATCATTTTAGGAAAGAAATGAAGCAATTCAGAGACATGATAAAAAAAAATTCAGGGGAACAAATATTTTAAAAAAGCGTTAGAATGAAAATGTAAATCCACTGTAGCCTTCCAGGACCGGAGTTGAGGATCCCTGGATTACACTGTCAATAAGCGTTGGTGTTGTGTTTTAGGATCTGATTATCTGGTAATGACTCAAAGCCTTCCATGTCTCAATGTGATTCTCAGTCTTAATGTGTTGGCTCTGGTTGAATTACTGTGTGTTTTATTTTAATGTCTCCTAACCATTCTAGACTGACTGCCACAGCAGCTTAGCCCACTATCCACGGGCATTTTGGAAATTTGTTTGTTCCCATTTCAGACACTTCTGGTCTGTTACTCATAACAACTAGCTGTTGCTCTCTCTCTCTCATGTTGTCAGCATGCTATTTGAAGTTGGGGGCTGAGAATTAAAAGATAGGAAGAGGGGTTCTGTACTAAGGTCCAACCAAGCCACTTCGAGTACTTCCTTCAAGGACCAGGATAACCGAACTGAACAGACAGCAGCATTCAACACAAACATAAACTGTATCTGCTATATCGATGTACCAGTAGAAATCGAAAATTGCTTTGATAAGGACTAGAACGTAAGACATTAACCAGAAAACACAAAACAAAACCCAAACTGTTTGTCCGGAACACTGACTAAAGAGATGTACGTTAATTCTTTGTAGTTTTCTCTATTAACTCAGATGATCTTTGACATTCATTTTGAGAGTGACGTCACTCACCACACAGTTCCAGTTTATTTCCTGAGTAAATTTTTCACAAAATGATAGTGCCCATGAAATGAAATGGTGTTGAAAAAGACACAAAGTAATTCAGCTGTATCAAATGAAGTTCAAATGAAAACTTTAACAAAGCAAAATATGACCATGAAATGGTCCACCAAAATACAAGAAGAAAGCCAAATGTCATTTAAATTGTAGCCATATCATAGCACTGTGTTGCTCTGTGTGATTTAAATATGCTGTCATCTTTCAAATCTCATTTCAACTTTTGCACGTCCCACCAATTTAAACAACTTTTGCTATTCAATTTTCTTCTCATTTTTATTTCATATGAAGTTTTATCTTATAATACAAAAGAATATTATTAAACAGCTATCTTATAGGTAATTGGATAATGAAAATTAAAGAAAAAGGAAGGTTTACTCACAGAATCTTCAATGCAATTATCTCAAAAGACAGCTCTAGCAAATGTGAGTCATAATCATCATGTATTGAAGATAAGTTTTGCATATTTTATGTTTCACTATTATTTCTGCTAGTTTTGAGTTAGTTTTTCATGTCTTTATGTTTTTTTTTATTGGTTTCATTTGTGATTATGTTTCATGTTCTTTGTGGGTGGCACCCCCAAGAGGCGGGGCCACTCTGATGTCACAGCTTCTGGCTCCTCCTTCTGTCTTTATAGTCGAGCCAGAAGCAGGACTCAGCAATCAAGTGTTTGTTATCTTTGGAGTCAGAAGGATTCCTGTTTGTTGTAGGGTTTTCCCATTTTCTTGCTCTGTCTTATGGATTCTGTTTTCTGGATTTTAAATTGGGACTTTGGCAACTCCTTTTTGCCTCTTTTGAGTATTTCCTTGTATTTTTCTATTTTTTGTTAATAAATGCTTTCTATAACTATCATTTGATGTTTTGCTCATAAGCCAAGGTTTACAATTACCTTCCTCCTAGAGGGGCTTTGTTGATACATTTTTTGGATCACTTTTGGGTTTGCAAAGCCTGAGGCAGGCCACGGGAGTTGTGATTAAGCCCCGTTTCACAGGCCTGTCCTGGCCTGGGGAGTAAAGCTATAAAAGTAAAGTGGGCTATTTTAGGAGGTCTCACTCCCTTTTTGTTATGTTTGGAACTTTAAATCACAGCAACAATAAAGAAATATATTGGAGTTTTATCATGAAAGTTTGAAGTTCATTTTTGACCAAATATTATGGGCGCAAGATCCCCAAATAGTGTGTGAAATACTTTGGAAGAAATTAAAAAAAATAAATAAAATTGTTGGTCAGATTTTGATAATGTATAAAGGCTACTGTTAAAATTTATTTTAAATTTTATCTAGTTGCATCCTTATTTTTACAGTACGCATAAGGTTTTATGTGTCTTTAAATGAACCATTGGTTTGTCTGTCACTCTGTGATATGTTCTTAATAATTCAAAAATAAAGAACAAACTAAGTTTATTTTTACATTTTTATACCTTATAATTGCATTGGAAACTTTGGCAGAGTGGCTTATACTTTTAAGTTGTAAGCATATTGTTAAAACTGTTCTGCAAGTGTTCTGCAGCTGTGATGTGTTTGAATTGGTTAATCTTGATGTAACTATCTTTAAAAAGTTTTTGATTAACGGGTCTCATTTTATTCCTTCAAGGGGCATTAACAAGAACAGGAAGTTAAAGAGGAGATGTTAAAAGTATTATTTGTCTTCAGAATACTGAATAATGCTGATTTTTTTAAAAATGTCTCTTATCTTTACTTTGCACATTAAAAGTCTGACCAGCCCTATTATGAACACTACAGTATAAAACACTCATTTAATTAAATTGGAACATTTATTATAACATGAAATGGTCCCATTCAAGTTATGTTATTTCTAGTACTAGAATTTGTCATCCTTATACCTGTGCAAGGTGCATGTACTTTATTTATAGCATGATGACTGAAAATGTCAAAAATGCAGAGAAATAGTCAGAGCATTTGAAAACAGGTAAAACAGTCTAACAATTTAATATTTAAAGTGCACCATGGCACTCAAATGAGCAAACTCTGGATGCAATAAGGACCCGGCCACCTGAGTCTCTAAAGAAAGCAAAACATTTCACATCCTCCTGCAAAGTTAATAAACCACAAGTTAGCATTTGGTCTCAAATATAATCATTCCTGCCCTTCTCATATCCACAGCTGCAACACCTGAAGATTAAAAAAAAAATGACAAAAAAAATTCTGACCACCACATACCAAAGCAACAAAAACTGATTTTTTCAAAAACCAAAGCCAACACAGTTATTTCACATTATCCCCAATGGAAGCAGACGTAAATTCTAGCATTGCTCTCCTCTCTGAGGAGTTAATTGCCATTTGCACAGGTAAAGAGAAGATGGCCCTACCCGTTTTCTCAGGTTATACGTCAGGAGCAGGTTTCTAGAGAAGTGGTTGGAGAAGGCTGTGTAGAACTCCAGCACTTTCTGTAAGGCATCCCTTTTAATGACGTGGAGGTCACAGTATGTGAGAGCTCTGACGTTAGCGCAAGATTGAGCCAAAGTGACTTCCTTCCAGAAAACATCGCCAAACACATCTCCCTTTCCTGTGGAGAGAAAAATATTTTTTTCCTGTTATCATCTCACCAAAACATCAAAATATTTTTAAGAGGTTAAGGAAGGAGGAAAAAACTACAATGGACACCTCATTAACATTCAGGAGGAAACTCACAATGGAATGAGAAATGCAGCCTTTTGAAGAATATTGTCTACACATTTAGGAAGTAGCAAGGTGAAGCCCTCATCTTTGTGAAGTTCAGTAAAGTTCAGTGCTGGGCAAAGCCAGTAAATGTAAAAATGGTTCATTTCCAAGAAAATAAAGGGAGTACAGGAAGCATAAATAACATTGAAGGAGACACAGTTTCTCCTAACACACAAGTTTTCTCCACTCCTATCACACTTCAGATGTCAACAAAATTCTTTTGACAACCAGCAGATGTCTGTCAGTTTCAAAAAAGGGTACTATTAAGAAATGAGAATTTCTGATAGGCAAATTAAATACCCAGAAGTGGAGGGCAAGAACAGACAACCTGCATCCCTGTTTTAGAGACAACATGGGAAGTCCATACCTCTGCACAGAAGCAGTCCAGTTACTATTTACTGGTATAGCATCTGCACCCACCATACATGGAACTTGCTTACCTACCACTTAGTTATTAGGACTGGACTGAAAACTACACTATAGTCTGTCATGTACATGGGGGCAGAAGCGCAGAGTCTGCCATTACACAGGCTGCATTTGGATTATCACAAAGTATGATATATTTTTTTTTAATAAGTCCCTTCGACCTCAGAAATATAAGTGAGATTCACTCATTAGTGAGTCACAGTATGTATGCAACATTCGCACAACTTCTACAGGGCGCACAACCACCTCTCTCTAGATCTTCATTATATCTGCCTACTTGAAAGTATGCACCCCAATAAGAACTCTTTTATTGGAAACTGTTAAAAAGGAGAAATCTGACCCAGAGTTTAGCACTGTTACAAATGTACTATGAGCAAAATGCAGTAACTGAAAACCATACTTACTACCCCCCACCCCTTTTTAAAGTTACAACAGAACAGGAGTTACATTTCGGTAAACTGCTTTATAAACTTGTGGCTCTCTCCTATGATCACTAAATGGGTGCTGTACATACAGTAACCGGGTAATACTGAGGTGCCACAAGGAGAAATGTTGGTGTTATACAGCACACGGTGAATATCGCAAGTAGACAGACATGATTTTTAAGTTACCTGAACAGCAAACAGGGGCAGTAAGGGGCCACAGAGCACAGTACTACTGTCTTACTCTGTCATGGAAGTGCTTGGGTTTTGTTTCTCTTTATACACATCCCAAAGATTTGTGAGTATTTGGCTATATGGTGACTCTTAATTGGCCTTCTGTGAGTGTTGGGCATGTGCGCTGTACAACTATCTCCTACAGCACAGTGGCATGTGGTCCAAGAGTTGATTCCTGTGCTGTCTGGATTGGCGCTGAAATGGATTAAGTGGATTGGAGAATGGACAGATGAATAATAAACATTCACTGGTAATAATGTCATCTGTGTACTGCAGAAATGGAGCCCTGATAGATTTTCAGGGAGACACTCACAATGGATAAAACGAACCAAAATATCTTCAATGTGGCTAATTTGAAACAGAGACACAGACAATTTTAGAAATGTTTCTGCTATTCTATTATCTGTGCTTACAATTTGGCAGAAAAAATGTCTCAGCTGCTGCATGTCTAGCAGAAGGCAGAGGTGACCAGACCACTGCTATGTGTGGTCTTTGAGAAGTGTGAAGGAAACTGGACTTCGGAGAAAACCAAAACAAAAAGATAATATGGAGACTGACCCATCTTTTTGAATTATTATTTTTAATTTGAGGTAAAATAGTTATTTTGATTACAGAGACAGAAGTTTTATGATCAGGTAGTTTTATTCACTAACCATGGCACCAGAGCATGGTAGCGTGTTGATCAGCATATATGATTACGAATTTCACAGTACTCTTTTCACGTGACAATAAGGACCCTATGAATGTACAAACCTACAGATGTGGACAAATTTGTTGAGACCCTTACAGCTCACTGAAAAAATGCTGTTTGCCTCCTGAAGTGATTAGATGAGAATTTATTGTTCCCTCTATACCTATATTTTTTTATACCTAACAGCCTGGATACATTTGTTGGTACCTCTAGAAAAGATCATAAATAACTGGAATAGAGTGATTTTCAAACTAGCTATTTTCTTGAATGAATGTCACACATCTCCAATCATGCAGTCATTCAGCCTATTTAAAAGAAGAAAAGTAGTCAGTCTGCTGTTTGGAATCATTGTGTGTCCACACTGAACATGGACCAGACCAAGCAAAGGAGAGAGTTTTCTGAGGAGAGAGAGAGAGAGGGCGTTAGGAGCACGCACTGACACAGTGCACTGCCGCACCCACCACATAACAAACCTACTCAGGATCCAGATTAGGACCCAAGCGCAGCCATGCAAAGGGTAATACCTCAGTACCACACTAGTTCAGATAGAGTGGAACAGTGTGAGTTTTTGTTTGTGGTGGCTGGAGTGCCAATTCTGCCAGAGAGAAAATTATAGACAAGCATGATAAAGGCAAAGGCTATAAGACTACCTCCAAGCAACTTAGTGTTCCACTTAAGATGGCTTGACCACATCCTTAGAATTGACCAGAACCGTATACCTAAGTTTGCTCTGAAATGGACACCACCTGGGAAGAGCAAACAATGCCGGCCTAAAACAACCTGGCGGCAAACAGTGATAAATGAGCTGAAGGGGAAGGGCCTAGCATGGGGTGAAGCAGAACACATAGCTGAAGATAGGGTATTGGTCCTATGTCCCTTTTGGCACAAAGAGGATTAATCTAACCTAAATTGTGAAGTGGCCTTCTATGAGCCCTGATTTGAATCCTATCAATTATCTGTGGAAGGAACTATGACATGCAGTCTGCAGAGTCCTCTTCAAACCTGACACAGCTGGAGCAGTTTGTTCAGGCGCAGAAGTCTAATTGAAAGCTCCAGGAATCTCCTATTTGCAGGTACTGACTCTACAAACTCAGTAACAAAATATTAGGTTAAGTATCCCATCATTGTTGTCCATGCCATTTAAATTTGTGTTATTATTTGAAGATTTCTGTTGAATCAATACTGTAAAGCGGAGTCTGATTTTTGTTAAATACGGAATAAACAATACAGTTTCAAGTATTTTCAGAGGCAATAGTGGGTTCTTCTTTATTTGTAGAAGGTACAAACACATTTGTCCACATCCGTGTGTAAGCATTAATGGATGGGTGCGCCTATGGAACACAGACAGATGTGGGAAGAATTGTATAATGTAATCTCAGGGTATTTATTCGATACACCCTTAGATTATTTCAATAAGACATGCATTTCTCCGTTTTCGTGCATTTGTGTTTTCATGAGGTTTCTTACCTTCAGTAGTTTACCAGATCTTGCTTCTCATGTGATGTTGTAAATGATATGGTCTACCTTGTTGAAAAGACCAAGTGAACATTCTTTTGAGATTCTTTACCCAAATGATATGAAGGTTGATCTGTGCATGAACACAGCACAGCATTGCTTACTTCAGATCGGGTAGCCATCCAACAGGAGGGTAACATAAACTGCGTAGTGTTTTTAAAAATTCTATAAACGTTAAAATCTGCTTTTTGCAGATGATGTTGTCCTGTTTGCTTCATCAGGCCGTGATCTTCAGCTCTCTCTGGATCGGTTCGCAGCTGAGTGTGAAGCGGCTGGGATGAGAATCAGCACCTCCAAATCCGAGAGCATGGTCCTCAGCCGGAAAAGGGTGGAGTGCCCTCTCAGGGTTGGGGGAGAGATCCTGCCCCAAGTGGAGGAGTTCAAGTATCTCGGGGTCTTGTTCACGAGTGAGGGAAGAATGGAGCGTGAGATCGACAGGCGGATCGTTGCGGCATCCGCAGTGATGCGGGCTCTGCATCGGTCTGTCGTGGTGAAAAAGGAGCTGAGCCGTAAGGCAAAGCTCTCAATTTACCAGTCGATCTACGCTCCTACCCTCACCTATGGTCATGAGCTATGGGTAGTGACCGAAAGAACGAGATCGCGAATACAAGTGGCTGAAATGAGTTTCCTCCGCAGGGTGTCTGGGCTTTCCCTTAAAGATAGGGTGAGAAGCTCAGTCATCCGGGAGGGGTTCAGAGTAGAGCCGCTGCTCCTCCGCATCGAGAGGAGTCAGATGAGGTGGCTCGGGCATCTGATCAGGATGCTTCCTGGACGCCTCCCTGGTGAGGTGTTCCGGGCACGTCCAATCGGGAGGAGGCCCCGGGGAAGACCCAGGACACGCTGGAGGGACTATGTCTCCCGGCTGGCCTGGGAACGCCTTGGGATTCTCCCGGAAGAGCTGGAAGAAGTGGCCGGGGAGAGGGAAGTCTGGGCCTCTCTGCTTAAGCTGCTACCCCCGCGACCCGACCTCGGATAAGCAAAAGAGGATGGATGGATGGATGGATAAACGTTAAAATGGGTTGAATTCAGCATTATCATATTGTAGCACTGAAGAAACAGAATCAGCATCAGCATACCGGCATCTCGGATCTAGAAGCTGCTGAAGAGAACAGTGGCCAGGTGAAGTCAAAATGTTTTACAGGTGTTGTCAATCTACAGCATACAAAAAAAAATTACAAAATTCTGTGATCAGTTGGTGTGTCCATTATGACCTTTCAAGGACTGCCCAGGAGGGGCTGTGTGCTCTTTTACCCATGAAGCCCCTTCATGTTTACAATTTCCTGTATCCTCTGCTCCCTGGACATCTAATTGTTCCTTTTGTTATTAAGCTGGCCATTAAGATTCTCTTGTCTTTGTAACAGCTGCCCCTTACCCGGCCGGCAGCTACACCTCCAAGACCTGTGGCCTGGATTAATTGCTGAGGTTAAATCTTAATCAAGCCGTACCTTTAACAAATTAAACCTTTCCCCCACAATCGACGGTGTAAAAAAGCACAAAAGAAAAGCAGATATGTAAACTTAAACTGATAAAATGTATTAAATGAAACAGACAAGCTAATCAAATTATAAATATCCCTCCACCAAAGCAACACCATGACAAATCCTTAGATGAATATAACTACCCCTCCCTTGCCCTTGTAACATATAACAAACAACACAAATACCAAAAAAGAATGAATGAAATACGGAAATGAACGGTCGTGAACTTGAGTCCGAGTAACAATTGTCCTGAATGCAGATGACTGGTTAACCAATATATGAAGTGTATGTAATTCCCGGAAAAAATGGAACAGCCTCACCGTGTATCCTCGGCGGTGGTGGAAAATGATCCGACCCCGGGGTCTCTCGATGATGAGGGTGTTGGAATGAGTCCGGCGGAATGAAAAACAAACTGGGTGGAAATGCGCGATGTGAAATACAGCAGGTACAGGTGGTTCGTGGTCGTATATTGAAAAATCTCCTTCTCTCCTCTCTCTTCCTCTTCTCTTGATTGTTTTTATAGTCCTGTGATGAATGTAATTGATTAATTGAAAAAGTAGTAATAGTGTTTGTGTTCGTACCATGTGCGTCTTGTTTCCATCGTCCCGTTTACTGTTTGTGTATGTCAGTGAATGGCATCCCTGTAAAGGGGGACGGATGATGGAAGGAGAGAAGGAGATTTTTCGATATACGACCACGAACCACCTGTACCTGCTGTATTTCACATCGCGCATTTCCATCCAGTTTGTTTTTCATTCCGCCGGACTCACTCCAACACCCTCATCATCGAGAGACCCCGGGGTCTGATCATTTTCCACCACCGCCGAGGATACACGGTGAGGCTGTTCCAGTTTTTCCGGGAATTGCAAACACTTCATATATTGGTTAACCAGTCATCTGCATTTCAGGACAATTGTTACTCTGACTCAAGTTCACGACCGTTCATTTCCATATTTCATTCATTTTTTTTTTGGTATTTGTGTTGTTTGTTATATGTTACAAGGGCAAGGGAGGGGTAGTTATATTCATCTAAGGATTTGTCATGGTGTTGCTTTGGTGGAGGGATATTTATAATTTGTTTAGCTTGTCTGTTTCATTTAATACAATTTATCAGTTTAAGTTTACATATCTGCTTTTCTTTTGTGTTTTTTTACACCGTCGATTGTGGGGGAAAGGTTTAATTTGTTAAAGCTACGGCTTGATTAAGATTTAACCTCAGCAATTAATCCAGGCCACAGGTCTTGGAGGTGTAGCTGCCGGCCGGGTAAGGGGCGGCCGTTACATCTTTATACAGCCTTTTATAAATAATTGTTCTTTGGTTTTTACTCTCTTTTGTATCTCTGTTTAGCCATTATTTTTGTAAAGCACTTTGAGCTTCTGTTATGTTTGACAAGGTACCATACAGCTCAGCTACTAGATAAATAAATTAGTCTAATGAACTGAATGGCTTCCTCTCGTTTGTCAAATGTCTTAAGTCCTTTAAATGTTGTTGCTGTTTGTGTGATACAGGATCTCAAAATTGGGACTTCTGGTGCATGACATAAATAAGAGATTTTAAACTAACAACAGAAGTTCAAAGCAGCCCCTCTGTCATAAGGACTAGATTAAAACTGAATACTTTGTCTTACTCATTCTGTATTAGCCATTATTATAAAAAACAATTCAATGTACTTCACTGGTGTTTTTCAGGAGTCATAGTGTGCTAAGGCCCACCAATCTAATTGAAGTAATCAGTGAAAAGACACAGAGGGAAATCATCACCATACTCTACCTAAAAATGAATAGAAGCCTGTACCATCATAGATTGTAGAAATCCAAGAACAAACTGTAAAAATGTTTGGTGTAGGTTAGACTGATTTTGATGTGTCTTTTCCTAATCATAATGGACCATTAAAAACTCTATTTTAGTGTACATGTACAGTAGAGTGAAGTTTAGTTTCCACTCCATTGCAAGCTGAAATATAATGGTGGGGCACTCTGTCATGAAAAAATGTTTATTATGAGCCAGACTGCCAGGTACAAGGCCATAATTACATTGGCACAGATAAAACTATAGTAGATCCTACAGACAGCCACCAGGGAAAGGGGTGACACTGGCAGTAGAGCTGAAATGATGTAGCATATATCCATATAGGGTGCTAGAAGGGGTGTCGGGGGGGCAATCCAGCAGTTTCCAGAATTCAGTGACCATCTTCTGAGAGTGAAGCCAAGGAGGCAACACCAGAGGTGGAAATGCCCCTCGGCCTTTAAACAGCACACAGTCCCAAAAGATGCAATTCTGGGGTTAAGGCAAGCAGCTTGTAAGCTGCCTTGGTGGCCCGGCCCTTTAAAACCAATAGAAGAGTCAGGTGCAGGGAGATACAAGGAGATGTTAGTGTGAGTTCTAACCAGGTACCCCTGGAGTAAATGGAAGGCCACATCTGATCCTCAGAAGTCATTCTGGGATGAGGCCATAGGTGACTCTAAGATAAGACTGAAAGTTAGAAACCAATGCTCAGCTGGTAAAAGGATGGGAGGCTGCAGTCTAAAGAAAGAGAAAGACGGGCGGGCAGACAGACAGGAGATTAGAGAAGAGAAGGGCGTACATTGGCATGGCTCTGTAACAGACAAGTGGACAAGCCATCCCACAAGAAAAATACAGATTCACAAGCCTTTAAATCAAATTAGCGGATAAAGAGGACGATTTAATTTATGGAGTGATAATAGCATCAAGGAAAATCCTCAGACATTGACTCAAATTATTCATGAGTGCAAACACTTTAAGAACTGTACGCCTTTATAATGCTGCTTTTATGATACTTCTTATAGCATGATAACCAGAAAGTGCAAACTCAGATTGACTGTTTATGAGTGAAAATGATTGTCTCCTGGCTCTGCAATAAGCTGCTGCTGCTCTGTCCTTGGACAGTTCCCATCAGGACAGGCTCTGGAACCCTGGCAGCCAGCACTGGATTTAGTGAGTTTTAGGATGTTAAGCTGTGTTAAGTACTGTAATTGGAATGATTATGTTTCTGTTTTCAGGAATTCTCTGATAAGGCTTTGTACTGATCATGGACCGCAGTCTGAGCTAAAGAAAATGTAATCCAAGAGGCCCAACAGCACTCCATCACAGCTAATAATGGTTCAACACTTCGTATTATGCCTTATTATGTGTGGTGACAAAGCAATTGGCCATTAGAAACAAATGATCCATGGTAAATGTCATTGATAGAATGAAGTTAAGCAAGTGGACTTTTACTAATTAAGTCACAATACACATACTTTATATTTGCTTTGGTGAATGAAGTTTTAAGCTTAACAATAAAAGGTCACAGGTACTAAAAATATTATTTTATTACCTGTGCATTCAATAATTTCTTAGTTTAACAACCCTCCTTTAATAATTATTACAGAGGACATATACGGTAGTTAGCACATAGCAACATAAGTGCACAAAAGGTGGAAATGATTGCACTTCAATGTTAGTTTGGTTTAATCTATTAATGCGATGAATGAGAGCAAGTTGTGCCAAGGGCCATTTGGTTCAAGCTAAAAGACAGCACTATATTGAGGAGGTGGGAAATTCTTTTTACTGCACAAATATGCTGCAGACCATTTTTGCAAATTACCTGCAAAATAAATAACCTGCTGCTGGTAAATCCAATTACGGTCAATCGAACCTCACACTGTTAATGCTTTTATTATGTAAATCTAACAGAAAGGGCAAATCAAACCGCCACGTCTGCAGTTACATTCATGTATAATGAGGCTTGCTATCTAAGATAATCAGCGACAAAATTAAAAGTGAAACAATACTTTACTGCCACTGACAACAAAACACTGCTGAACAGTAAGACGCGCTCAAGACATGCAACCACAATTCAGCCCGTCAAATGCCATGACAGGCAATTATATTACTGGCCTTTTCTTAAGCAAGTCTCTTGCTGTACATAAATCACACTTTTATTTTCCTTTCTCTTCTGAAAAAGAAAAAAATACTATTTAATTTGGCATTCAAAAGTTTTAATCACTCACTTGCAAAATATTAGGCACAATTCCCTTTAACACATTTTCACCTAAAGGTCCCTTCATGTTTGGAACAAAGACCCATTTTTTCTTGATTTGCTGCTGACAAATAAGGGTTTTCCATTATCCATTTTTTTGTATCCACAATAAATGCATTAAATGGTGTTACAGTTCTTCTTAGTTGGTGTTGATAGAACAACAACACTGACATAAGCATGGCTGCAAAGCTTCTGCATAACTTGGTCTATGGTTACTTTGAGTTCATTTTCTTTACCCAGCGTTACAAGACTGATATGAAGCATGCAGTTTGAAAGCAGGGTTGCAAGAAACTCACATACTCGGGCAGCACTGCAAAATGCCATCTCGCAAGGCAGGGCTGAGGTTAAAAGATTTATGATATGTGTGTTATGCACTGTAATTTTGTAATCTTGCCATTATTGTGGAGACAACTGAAAATGCTGAAGTGGAATGAACTGCCATAAAGGTTTTCATAATATCATCTAGACACTTAACACATTCTTGCACATATATACACTCATTATTATTATTTCATTTGCACCAAAGCAGGTCAGGTTGATTCACAATCACTTATCCTTCCTAACTAGACACATTGATATTCCTAAAACTTAAATGACAAGGTGGAGTGGTGGCTCTGATGCTAAGGATCTGTGCTTGTACCTGGAAGTTTGCCAGTTCAAATCCTGTCACTGCCAGAAGGAATCCTACTTCGCTGGGCCATTGAGCAAGACAGTTAACCTTACAAACTGCTCCAAGGGCAATGGAGAGAAGCTCACATAAAAAGTCAATATCCCTTTGGGGATTAATAAAGTGTACCAAATATACACACTGTATATATGTATATTTACAGTATGTGAAAACTTACTGATGGGCCGCTTCACTTTGTCATCACCTAAAGCAAATGTCACATTACATGACTTTTCGTTGTGGGACATGTCACATTTACTGACTAAATGCCAGCACAGTCATGCTTGCCCATTTTTCTGAAAGCCAATAGGGTGTTGCCTGCAGCGTTCAGCAGCAACCTCTTCCCTTTAAATCTTTTCTCCATTCTATTATGGTATGTAAAATATGAGGCATAATACAGATGATCTTCTCTTAGATACACAGCCCACCCCTCCAACTAATGACAAAATCAAGCAGGTTTGATTTTATCCTAGCCAGTTGCAGACCAGTTAGTCACAGCCATTAGGTACGTTACAATAGATGATTGGCTTCATGGGAAGATGCCATTAACTGCTTCCATCTGGCTAAGATTTTGTAAATGAAGGCAATACTGAAAATGGCTGAAAAAGTCATCTAATGTGGCACATCCTTAACCATTTTATTTTGCAGGTTACTAATGGCTCAATCCTGCTAGTGAAGACAACAAACTGATGACTGTGTTAAAAAAACAATTGGCAGTCCTGAAGGAAAATAGGTGAATGATTTTTAGAAAGAAAAAGGGAAGTTTTTGAAGAAATGACAGTCAATTGACCACTAATGCTAAAGTTAGTTTATGTTATTCTCCCCTGTCAAGAAATAAATTGAATAGGAAATTAATAAAACAATTTGGTAAATAATCAATTAAATACATTAGCATAAATTGCTAATGCCCTGGCTCACTTCAACTAAACTTTAAATTTTCATCCATCCATCCATTTTCCAACCCACTGAATCCGAACACAGGGTCACGGGGGTCTGCTTGAGCCAATCCTAGCCAACACAGGGCACAAGGCAGGAACCAATCCTGAGCATTGTGCCAACCCACCGCAGAACACACACTAGGGCCAATTTATAATCACCAATCCACCTAACCGGCATGTCTTTGGACTGTGGGAGGAAACCGGAGCGCCCAGAGGAAACCCATGCAGACACGGGGAGAACATGCAAACTCCACATAGGGAGGACCCGGGAAGCGAACCCGGGTCTCCTAACTGTGAGGCGGCAGCAGCACTACCACTGTGCCACAATGCCGCCCAGCTTTAATTTTGTAACGTGTTTAGTGCAGATTAGTCATTCATTTTATTTGGAGGAAGGCTGGTCTTTCATCGCTCATTCTCTTTTTCTCTTACATATTTATTCTATTGGGAAACTCCTGCTTCAGGCATAAGTCAGAAATCTCTTTCATTGTAATCAGAGTTCATCGACACACCTCCTGAAAAACAGCAGCATTGGGTCATGATAGCTAACCAGGTATACTTCAGATGCTCTAATATGTAAGAAAAAGGATTTCACAGGCAAGGTCATCTTTGTCATTCCACTGCTCCTTCTTCCTTTCATATAATCTTGTAAGGGAATGAAATTTGGCAGTTGGTTTATTGCACGGTAGATTTGACTTGACCTCAGATAAGACTAATGTGCTTCTTGTCTGAAATTTAAACATACAGTATAACCAGACAAACAATGAAATAGTCTGGAAGAAAATAATAAAGTGAAAGTAAGGGTTGAAAGAACAATTTAAGACCAGGGCTGGATCTACAAGCAAGGCATTCTGGGTGCAGACCCAGGGTCCATGACAGCAATGGGCTTTTTTTTTACTAATCTACCCATCCCAACCCCACAACCCCCACCAAGGGCCATGATGACGTCTGTAAGGAGGGACCACGACCAATGAAATGATTGAGTCCCCCTCCATCAATGAAACAATTGAGTCTTAATGTACAATACTATCGAAAGAACATGCACTGTATTGTGAAAAGTACGATCAGATCTCTGTTATGGAGCTAAGTTACCCAAAGGCCTGTGTCGGTCTTAAACCAGGTCTTGCTTAAGGCTGATACCACCAGACCTTGCCTTACTGGAGCCACCCTTGGCCTGCTCTCTTTTCTTCTGTAGTATTCATTGTAACACTGCAATGCCTTGTGTTTCTGTACATAATACAAGTTTTCTGTGTTTTAAAACTTTCTGTTCATTCCAAGAATTAAATTGAATCTTGTATAGCCTGAAAAATGACTATACATGTGAGACATAAATGTGCAAGGAGACAAAATAAATAAAAATGTCTTTCTATGACACTCTAGTTACAATGATATTTCTTCATTTTCATCCTTCTCTTTACTAGAAAGTTAACAGTAAGGTTGAGTTTAGAGGTGTGCTGTACCTCTTATACACCTAATAGCATACATTACAGAATTATTTTCTTGAAAGATGCATTCTATAATTGGATTATTTTTAACAATGACCTTTCACACAACAGCAAAACATGATGAAAGGGATACAGTGAAATTTTAATTTATTGTATTACCGACTGCAGATGTTTCTAGGAAAGTACTACACTCATCATTGTAAATGGGGTTTTCTTGCAGTTTTTGTCTGACTTTTGACCTTGCCATCATTATAACTGTACAAATAAAATGTGAATTTATCTAGGGAAATCAAGCATGCACAATACACAGAGCACTTGTACAATGCTGATTAAAACTTCATGAAGGTTACCTCTAAATGCCATCCAACCACATGCTTAAACATTAGTCGATCATTGACGGCAAAAAAAAAACAAAAACAAACACACACACACACACACACACACACACACACACTTTGTGCAAGTCAAGCACTAAATATTAAAAGTGGAAGCCCTTCTTATACAGCTAATCAGAAGAAACACACATTACAAATGCAATTCTACAAGTGAGCTAGACGGCAATGAAAGGGTCAAAATGTTTTTATCGAGCATGACCAAAGTGAAGAGCTTCAGTTCTTTGGCCGATAATGTCTTCTTACAACCCAGGAAGGAGGAAACTACTAGCAGATAACGACTTCGGTCTTCATTGACAATGTGCATTGTTTATGAATCAAAGGTCCACGTAAGATTTTCAACATTATAGTTGAGAGTTCACTAATGCAACTTCAGTCTGTTGTGTCAGGATGGCAGATATTCATACAGTACAAACTAGTAAATCTCATCATAATTACCATAATTTTACAGTATGATGGTATTGCATAGGCATTGGCACATGTAATGATTTCACTTATAAGTTTCTTAAGCAGATTTGATCTCAAAAGAGTGAATAAAATGTAATAATCAGTACAACCAGTGCATGAACTACCTTTTCCATAGGATTTACGCTGTCTTGGAAGATTCAAAGATTAACTGCTGAAGATACAGTAGCACACTCTTGTAATCCTTAAGGCTAGAGATACAGTAGCACCAAGGTCACTTCCCTATAGAGTCTTACTGTTTAGCACCCAAACTCTCAAAATGAGAGCAGGCGGGTGAGAGGACAATCTAGATAATGGCAGTGACACTGCTGCTGCTGCTGACTTATTAAGTACCAAGCTAACCAGGTTAGGAAAATATAACAATTCCATCCCCTACGCAAAACACATACACTAATGCCCCCCAACACAAAAAATGATACAATTCACTCGTTTACTTTTACTTTTCCATTCACCATTATGTTTATTTCAAACTAATAATACCTCGGCTGCCTATACTGCTGAGAAATTACAAAAAAGTCATTGCTATATCAACAGAAAAATTGCCTTCCCTCACTAGAGTGTTGCATGTCATAAATTACTGTCGTGTGCACTTAATGCGAATCTGCAGTCCTTGTCTCTCTGGAAGAAGTCCGGTGAATTTTAAAGCCACTAAATTCTCAAAGGAGCATGGTCAGTAATCAAAATGCTTTCAAGGCAATCATGAAGAGGAGTTCCTTTAAATAAAGTTAATTTTATTTGTATGATTACATGTCAGAATTGTTTCATCTACAAATAAAAGTAAGCATTTGGCCTGATGTGATGCCTGATCTGGTTAACTATCCCCCTTATTGTTTTTGGCTGGCTCAGTCTGCTTACTTTAGTTTGTATTTTTAGCAGCCTGAATTTACTGAGGTATCCATGTAAGCAAAGAATGAGAACATCTTAATGTAAACAGACAAGGTAACAGCTTTTGTTTCCAGTGCAGCTGTTTCTTCAGCATTTCCCACATTTTGTCAAATTAATCACAGGTTGCAATATTGAAAAGGAAATAAAAGTTGGGAATTTCTTCAGAGCTCTCCAATTGAAGGCCATTGCTAATCTTGGACAAAATAACAAGCGAGGTCTAGAGATCTGGCACTTTGAGACAACTTTAAATCACATGACTAGGGAATGTTAGCTAATTCAAATATCCCCTGCATTGGGCAAGTACCTCAAACAGCTATTTAACATTAGAATTACCAGAGCCTACAAAAAAAACTCGTATATCCGTCCCACCTTAAATCGCTTCGCACCTCCCCATCAGCGTCTTTTGTCCTGTAAATGTGTCGATAAGCAGCAAGCAGCCTACTATCACATTCCCCCACCGCCACACAGTTTTCTCAGCTCAAGTCTGTTTCCCTGCATGTCAGTTGCTTAGAGTTGTGTAGAGTGAGAAGTCAAGCAAAATGACACCTTTTATAAATACTATATTTGGAACACATTCATTTCATGTGTGTTCCATGTCTACAACAATCTGTGTAAACACTTCGTTAAAACAGAAACGTTTTTCATGTTTTAGTAATAATTGACAAAATGTAGGCATGAAGTGTATAATGTTTGAAGCCTGAATTCCAAATATCAAATACTGTAAACACTTTCACAAAAGGTACAAATATAACAGAACAAGTGCGCTTCCATTCAAGAATATAACTGCAGAGAAAGAACCCACGTTAGAGTGTGACATTGACACGCATTTGCTATGACCGCTTTGGTGGCACAACGGTATCAACTGTTGACTGGTAATCAAGACTTCATGGGTTAAACCCCGGACATGTCATTTTTAAGAAGTGAGCTGCTCTTATCCTTACTATCTTAGAATAAAAACATACATTTGATTTCAGTCTGTAACAGCCGGTGTAAATGTATTATACTTGTAAAGGTTAGCTTTGGTTTTTTCTTATTCAGTTTTATTCTCTCAGTCGCGTTCACGATCCCCCCCATCTGACACTGCTGTTTTCACAAAAAGACGCACAATAACAGAGGTGAACTCAGATGATAACAATGGTTCTACATTGGAGAAAGAATGCACGTTGCCCATTTGCCGTCGGTGTACTTTGTATATGTACACGGGAAGCTCTGCAGTCTACTTGTTACTTTATGCTGAAGACAGTAAGTAAATAAATAAAGGTAAATAAGTAAATAACATTCGATCTGGCTCTTATATAAAAAGTATGAGGACGGCAGCTTCCACCTGCAGCTATAGACTCTTCAGTACGCAAGCGACTCTCCAATCTAGTGTTTAGATCTAAATGGTGCATTTGCCAAAAAAAAGTCTAACTGCATTCTTGTACCATTGCTTGCGTACTAAGGTGTCAGCAGTACACGTGCTTTTTGAGCATGCCCGTGTCTATCAAACACAGGAAGCTACGCAGTCTGCTTGTGACTTTGCCCTGTAGGAAGTAAGTAAATAAATTAAGGTAAATAACATTCGACCTGGCTTTTATGTACGTAACATATAAATGTTATTATTTTGGGCAAATGCACTGTCCAGATCTAAACACTAGAATGGAGAATCTATAGCTGTAGGTGGAAGTTGCTGTCGCTGTACTTTGTATATAAGAGCCAGATCGAATGTTATTTACCTTTATTTATTTACTTACTTAAGCGTAAACTCACAAGTAGACTGCAGAGCTTCCCGTGTACATATACAAAGTACACCAATGGCAAAAGTGCGACGTGCATTCTTTCTCCGATGTAGAACCGTCATTTTCATCTGAGTTCACCTCTGTTATAGGATGTCTTTATGTGAAAACAGCAGTGTCAGATGGGGGGGAGAGGATCGTGAACGTGACTGAGAGAATAAAACTGAAAAAAAAAAAAAACAAAGATAAACTTTACAAGTATAATACATTTACACCAGCTGTTACAGACTGAAATCAAATGTATGTTTTTATTCTAAGATAGTAACAATAAGATCAGCTCACTTCTCAAAGGGGACTCATCTGGGGTTGAACCCGTGAAGTCTTGATTACCAGTCAACAGTTGATACCGTTGCGCCACCGAAGCAGTCATAGCAAATGCGTGTCAATGTCGCACCCTAACTCTGGTTCTTTCTCTGCAGTTATATTCTTGAATAGAAGCGCACTTGTTCTGTTATATTTGTACCTTTTGTGAAGGTGTTTACAGTATTTGATATTTGGAATTCAGGCTTCACGCATTATACACTTCATGTCTACATTTTGTCAATTATTACTAAAACATGAAAAACGTTTCTGTTTTAACGATGTGTTTACACAGATTGTTGTAGACATGGAACACACATGAAATGCATGTGTTCCAAATAACAATATACTGTAGTATTTATAAAAGCTGTAATTTTACTTGACTTCTCACTCTATACAACTGTAAGCAACTGACATGCAGGGAAACAGACTTGAGCTGAGAAAACTGTGTGGCAGTGGCAGTGATAGTAGGATGCTTGCTGCTTATCGACACATTTACAGGACAAAAGACGCTGATGGAGAGGTGCGAAGCAATTTAAGGTGGGATGGATCTACAAGTTTTTTTTTGTAGACTCTGGTAATTCTAGTGTTAATGAGTCTTTCAGTTCATGTAGGTTTTCTCCAGGTACTTTGTTTTTTACTAACATCCCACCCACTGTCCTGCTGAGGATCTTGGTGGCAACATACTGAGCTGACCAGCCTGGGCCACCCTAGTCATAGGAACAATGTAAACCCCCAAGTAAATTTCAGAATACTCAAAAGCCTTCATTGAGATATGACCTACCCAGGTTGTCTGAGGCTTTCCCTATAGAAACATGTCATGTATACCCACCAGAGAAAGTGCCCAAAGACTTACCTAATGTCCAAACCACCTCATTTGGACTTTCTCAGTGTCAAGGTACATTGGCTTGATTTTGATGTCTTCATGTTTTTGTAAGCTCGTTACACATTCATAAAAAGTGATCCCAGCCACCATACAAAAGAATGCCATTTTGGCAGTTTCTGTCTATAACCTCATTATCTTGTCATTTTTAGAGCTTGGGACCAAGCAATCAGGATACATATATAAGAGAGGAACATAACATCAGATTTAAAAATGTTTGTCCTCAAACTGACAACATCATACTTACTTAAGAATTTATCCAATGAATGCCAAGATCACAACCTGACTGAGCCAAGAGACAAATATCGGAGATCAAAATACTAAGATTCCCAAATTCGATCCTTGATATATTTTAACTTTGCTGTTTTATCTTGTCCATTAAGTGAAAATATACTCTTGATAAATTCTCACAATCTCTTTAAAGGTACTCAGCTTTTTCCAGTATGCAATCACAACTCTTAGTCTGCAAACACATAAATGAAATTGTAAAAAGCAGAGTTGCCAAAATGCCATTTCCCTGCAGCATCTTTCACAACGAACACCATAGGGTCAACTGCCATAAGCACTCTGCTTCTTCAATTTACATTTTAAGACAGCACTGTCAAACTCCCAGAACTCTCAAATGATGAAAAGTTGGTTTCCTATTCTACCACCATGGAGGAATCTGTATTGAACAACAGTGAATTCAGTCAAAGGAAATGAATTAAGTCTGACCAAGTGCTTCCTGCATCACGTCATTCAAAGATTGCATATTCTTGTGATTAGAATTTCTTCACAATTTTTTCTAATGTTGTTTTATATGTTTTGTATTTTTGCTTTCCCAGCTACCATCAGGGGGTATTAGGGTCACAGAACCCAGCCCTGGTATTATTTTTTACAGTTTCATTTGTTTTAGAGGTGCTTAAATATTACTGCATCTTCATGCAATGCCATTTGGAATTCTGCATGTGCTCCGATTTGTGCCTTATTGTTTCTACAATGTTGCTATGGAATGACATCCAGGGTTGTGTTGCATTTCCCATGACATCATGTGCCATCTGGTATAAAGGCCAGTGGCTTAGACTTCTGTATTGTCCAAGTTTGTGCATATGAAAAAGCAAATTGCATGTGAGTAAAAAGGTCTTTGGGCACAATTGATTTCAGTTGCTTTGAGCTCGGGTTTAGGGTTTTGTTTTGGCTTTGGCATTAAATTTGACTTCTTGGCAATGACCTGTTTTTCATTTATCTCTTGGTCTCTTTTTCTCTACCTGGGCAGCATGTCTTTCCTCACCAGTGACACAATACATATACTCTGGTTTAGGAGTTTGTCTAAGCACTCCTGTACCCCCCAAATTCATGACGGTATTACATTATTTAGTCTTCATGGAATTGCAAGAATTTAATTGGGAAGTTGTAATGGGAAGGCCAACACCATGAAAACGACTTATTTCTCTGAAACAGCTGAGTGGATGTTCCTGAAATTTTGTATTGTTAAACATATGCACTTGAGAGACAACTTATGGGCTCATCAAAGGTAATTCCATGCCGAGTTGGGGGTGCTGCCGCTTAATGCTTCTCCTCCTTTCTCCTTAACAGATCTGACGACCAGCAACATCAGTGATGTCACTTCTGGGATATGACCCCCCCCTCCCCGATCTCTTTGGCTTCCTCTTAAGGGGTTCAACCACCATCTTGTGGCAGACTCACTTTTGATTCTTGTTTGAAAAGATGTCTTTTGTGAAACACCTATTTTTTTGTTTTTCCATCAAATATAAAGGGTCTGTCTTTCGGTGCCCCAAACACTTTATCATCTGCTTGTATTTATTCTTATAGCATGTATACTATAATTAATCAAACTTAACATGACAAGTTTATTTTGTTTTAACAGTTTCACCATGAAGATAAGTTCAATCAAGGGAACAACAGAAATACAAGTAGTATCTAATACATAAAAGTGAGATTAAACATCTGTTTCATGAAGCAACAGTAAAACAGGAAATGCAAAGAAGTTATGTTCATAGTTTCAATCCTGCAAAAAGTTACCACAATCATAGAATCCAATCATTCACAAAAATAAATTCTCATTGATAACTGTCTGAAAGGTAGTATAGATGACGGCAGTGACACTGGCATTTCAGCCAGCAACGACTAAAGAGTCAACATGTGAAAAACACATAAATGTCTGCTTTCTTACCTCAACCCATTGTAACCATATAGTATAACTGGGCAATGCCATGTACTGCGACTGGAAATCATAATCATAATCATATGAATACTTTGTTTATTGTGAAGTATGTTTATTTTGTACTTTTACTGTTATTCTTTCATATTTTTTATTATGTACATATACTAAGTCTGTTTTCTGGCAGCAGCACTAGACAAAAATTACCGTATAAAACAGATACTTTACAAATGACTGTATAGTTGGATTTATCCTTCACTTTTTTGTCCCTGCTTTTTTCTAGGCATGACTTGATTAAAAGCACAATTAAGACCTCAAAACTATCACTTAAAAAGAATAATCAAGAAAAATGAAATAAGGTTCAGAATCAATATGTTAAGGTCAGAGCATTATGTGAGTATTCTGCTGTGAAAGGTATCATTATAATTAATTTAAAAAAATTGCTTGTCACAATGTGCATGTAAGTATTCTGATATAATCAAGATTAATTACATATAAACAAAGTCATTTCCAAGAAGCTCCAGTCGAATAGGAAGGTAAGTCCTCTTAGACGTAACATGTTCATTTCATAGTAGTGTCCTTGAGGAGGGCAGTTAATGCGACAAAAAAGCATAAAAGTGTTTAGTCAGCATTCACATTGATTACTACTCAGCTCCATGAGAAATATATTTTTTTTCCATGTAATATTCTCAGACACTTGTGATGTTAACTTCATAGTCATATTTGTTGAAAACCATGGGTATTTTTTTATTTTAAACTCTTTAGGTCTTATATTAAATATTAGTAGGAGTTATATAAGGGAACAAAGCAGGAGGGCTGCATCTTAATAAAGAAACAGAAATGCTTAAACACAAAATCAAAAGAAAAAACAAATTGTGTGAAGTGGCTATTGTTCCAGTCTGCACAAGAGGAGACTATAAGGGTGTGTTTGAGTGTCCAGTGAGACACTGAGCTACACAGCAGGCAGTGCTGCTACCACAGAGTCCTCGGTTCAAATCCCAGGCTGGGAAGTACAAGACCACCCATGAATACGTACACCTCATTGTACACCCATTTTCTGCCCACAGCCCACTGGGCTGTTTAAAACAACCACTTACTCCATAATAGAATAACAGGAAGAGACTAAAGAGGAGATAAAACACGATGAGGATGTTATTTTTTTATTTGAATCCATGAAATTCATTTAGTGACAAATAATTAATATATGAAAAATGTAGTTAAAATAGTGACCCCACATTAGATAGATAGATAGATAGATACTTTATTACATTAAAATGATAATGATGAAGAAGAGACAAATGTGGACATTTTTAATGTTTGAGGACTGCTGCTCAAGACTTTATGCCACCCCTGCCATGCTGGCCAGCCTCTGGATGTGTTTCTAAATCTGGTCCCCTTAAGGTAATTACAGTAGGATCTGCAGGGTTCAGGAGTGAAAACAAAAGTGTGCAGATTTCCCTTTGTTCACTTAGATGGATGCACTGTTTTCCTATGCCTTTACAGGCTGCTATTAAGAAGTTAACCCTGCATTAAAATCAAGATAAGTGTAATTTTCTTTTAGGCTTCATGGGGCTTTTCAGCACTGACTTGGGAGGGAACTGAAGGAATGAGTAAAAAAACCTGTTCTCAAGTAGAAAGTACCTCCAGCAGAATATAATGTGAGAAACCAGAAGTGGGAAAAGAACAGACACAGCTACACATATCTGCAAGAGATGTAATTAAATTCATTGACAAAACTGCTCACTTAAACCCAGTACAAGTTGTTGCATATATAAATGGTAGGTTAGTTTGTAGTATGTTATATAGATGTTATATATACAGTAGATATAGGAATATGTCCTATAAAGTTGTAACAATTCGTCTCGAGCACTAGCCTGAGAGAAATGCTACCACTATTCTGACCTAGCTAAAGTCAGATGATAAAAGGATAGGCCAATATCACACCTTAATAAATTTCCCGTATCGCCTTTATTCTAATAAAGCAATCCCTCAATATCGATACATTTATAGGTCACTGCCCACCATATACCATATTTATACTTGCAGTTCATCAAATAAACAACAACTAGATAAATAATCCCTTACAAATGGATCGCCCCGCCCGAACCTAAATAACCCTTAATTTGCAGCGCCACACATATACAAGTTATTATACATCAACAGTTTTTTTTATCCTCCCAATTCCCGTTCCAGAGATAACGAAATAAGTCCGCAGATAGTCCACCGTAATATTCCCGCAACGGCCAGCGAGTTGATGAGGAGTCCTGAAAATAGCAGACTATACTACCAATCTCCTCTTAGTCATAAAGACATACAGTCAGACTTGCGCCATGATTAAAGTATAGTAAGTCCGTTTCGGTAGCTCACCCGCGTCCGTAGGTAATAGCGGAACGATCGATTCCCAGGCGAAGACCATCCACCTTCCTACAGGACTAATAGGAGCTCCTAGGCTTATCTCATGGCCAGAGCAAAAGCTGATCTGCCTTTATCTGTTATCCGATGTTCTTCGTTTCCTCTCTTTCTCCCTTCTTCTCCTTCTCAAAGACGCCGCGCTTTATGCTAATGAATCCCCGAACCAACCGGAAGTTCCACCTCTGGGGTACCGCTGTCAATCTCTGTAGAAGCAATTCCCCCCCAACAACCGATCGACAGCAGAACACATTATCTTTATGTGGCAGCGCTACATAGATCCCCACCCCAGTCGGCGCACGGCGGGTCCAAAGTAGGGCTTGATATTGGCCACATGTATTGTTTCCACTATGGCATCTACACCACTACCCCTTTGTATGCGGAAATTAACCGGTCCTAATCGTTTTATTATTCTTACTGGACCCCCCCACTTGGGCGCTAGTTTAGCAGCAAATCTGTTGACAGCACTGGAGAGTGGGTGTGTCCTAACCCAAACCAAGTCCCCGACAGCAAAGGGTACCGCCGCCGTGCATTATAATACTTAGCCTGTCTGGATGTAGCACTCACTAACCTCCGTTGTACTTGCTGCTTTAATTTTTCAAGGATCTGTATTGTAGTATATATCTTTGAATCTGGGAGAGGTGCTGGGGTGATAAGACGATCCAGGGGACTTTTGAGTTGTCGTCCGATAGCCACCCGAGCAGGGGTTTCACCAGTGGCCTCATGCACCGCTGTGTTGATAGCAAATCGGAGCTCCGCAGCCACTTATCCCAATCTTGGTGTCGTTCACCCACATAGGAGGCTACCATAGTCTTCAAAGTCCTATTCACTCTTTCAGTTAAATTGCTCTGCGGATGGTAAGCCGTGGTAAGTTTCTGTTTGATACCCCACGCTGTATATAGTTCCTGAAGCATAGAGCTAGTAAATTGCGGGCCCCTGTCAGACACAATATACTTTGGGACCCCCAGCGGTGAAAATCTCATCTTTGAGCGTAGAACAGATCTTTGGAACCTTGGCGCCCGGAGAGCAAAGAGTTCTACCCATTTTGAAAAATAGTCCACTACCACCATTAGCACTGTCTTTTGGGCTTTGGATGAAGGTAAAGGCCCCATTAAATCAACTCCCAGCATTTCGCCGGGTTCAGATGTAATCGTGGATTGGAGAAATCCTACTGGCTTACCAGGGGGGTTCTTCAATTGTTGACAGATTTTACATGATTTCACATGGCTCCAAACGTCCCTTCGAATGGTGGGCCACCATGCTACTTCCAGAATCTTCATCAAAGTCTTCATTCGCCCAAGATGCCCACCAAAAGGACTGTCGTGGTAATAATTAAGGAAGTTGGGTACATATTCTTCCGGGACCACTAACTGGCATTTGGATCCTCCAAGACTGGCGGCACCACCGGAAAAGGACACCCTGGATGTCCTTGAAATGTATGCGATCCGTCCCATCTCATTAGAATCTTGCCAACCTTCTGGCACACAGGACAGTTGGTTTGTGCTCGAGCTAGGTCCTGCATACTTAAAGGTAGATCTGTCCATTGAGTATGAGTAGTTACCATACATATATCTCCAGACATCCAATAACTCCGGGACAGCGCATCCGGGACAATGTTATTGCAGCCCTTCTGATAAAATACCTTGAAATTGAAAGCTTGGAGGCGCAAAACCCATCTGGTCAGTCGAGATGACGTCTTGATTAAAAGCCCAAGTCAGTGCATTATGATCTGTGAAGACCTCGAATTCCACCCCTTCTAGGAAGTGCGCCATTTTTCCACAGCCCAGACTACCGCCAAACATTCTTTTTCCGAGGTGGAGTAATTTAGCTCAGCCCCATGCAGAGCCCTTGATGCATAAGCAATTACTCTCTCATCCCTCGCTTGTTTGAGTCAGGACCGCTCCAAGCCCGATGTTGCTGGCATCTGTATGAACTTGAAATGTGAGTTGTACATCAGGTTGAGCCAGGATGGGTGGAGATTGGAGGGCCCCCTTTAATTGTTCCACTGCATCCTGACATTGCGCTGTCCATTCCCATGGAACATCCTTCTTCTGCAAGTGACGCAAGGGTGCAGCGATGTCAGCCAATCGAGGGATAAATTTGTGGTACCATCCTACAAGACCAAGAAACCTCTGTAGACTTTTAATATCAGTGGGGGTAGGATAGTTCTGAATTGCTGCCACCTTTTCAGGGTCTACTTCAACCCCTTTTCCTGATACCACATGGCCCAAAAATTTAATCTGGGGTTGAAGGAAATAACACTTCTCCACATTTAGTGTCAGATGTGCCTGTTGCAACCTCTGGAAGACCACTTCTAGATGTTGCAGATGTGGTTGCAGTGCTGGGGAGAACACCACTATATCATCAATATATACATAGCAGATTTTCCCAATTAACCCCTTGAGAACTTGCTCCATCAGACGCTGGAAACTAGCCCCAGCATTCTTCAGCCCGAATGGCATGGCTCTGAATTGGAATAATCCCTCGGGGGTAATTACTGCTGTCTTTGGTTTGCTATATTCTTCCATCTGCACCTGCCAATATCCACAGCGGAGGTCCAAGGTGCTAAAGATGTTTGCCCCATGCAGACTTTCCAAGATTTCTTGAACTAGGGGCATTGGATAAGCATCATGATGGGTTTTTGCATTTAATCCCCTGTAGTCAACACAGAACCGATATGACCCATCCCGTTTTTTGATAAGGACTACAGGAGAGGCCCATGGTGAAGTTGATGGTTCTAGGACACCATCCTGCAACATCTTGTCCAGATGTGCTCTTATAATTTCCCTCTTCTGGGGGGATACTCTGTATGCCCGATGATGCACTGGGATCTCATCTTTAGTCCTTATAATATGAGTTATTGTACGCGTCAAACCGAGTTTTTTTTGTCCACACCTCTGACGATCGACATAATAGAGGCTGCACCTCCATAGGTTGTTCCAGAACGCTTGCCAGTGAGTTGGTCTTGGAGGTCATTACCTCAGCAGCATAAAAATTGAGACTGAACCATCCCAAATCTTCGCGAGCCTTGGATAAGAAAGGCCTCATTTCACCACTATCTATTGAGTAGCTCCTCAAATGCAGATGTACAGACATCCGGATGGAGGTAGTAAAATCCAAACCAAGGAGCAATGGAATGGACAAGTGCTTGTCCTCCAGAACATAGGCTTCAGCCTGCCAGAGGGTCAAATCTATTTGGAACGGTAATGAAACCCTACCCACGGCCACATGCTTGGTGCCATCAGCCAAAATAAATTTGACAGAGGTGGCCGTTTCGAGGTTTTCCCCAGGTAGTGCCATTCTTTTCCACAAGCTTTTCTTCATTAAAGTGAAGTGGCTCCCGTATCCACGACTGCATCTATGTGTAATCCCGCACCTGAGTCGAGACCACCAGAAGAGAAGTCTGTACTTGGACCACTGAGACCCCCACTTCAGTAAGGCTGTTTCGTTTTTTAGGTGCTTTGGTGGACTGAACTTCCTTTTTTGTAGTCTGCACTTTATTCCAGTATTCTTTGGAAGCAGCCCAGTCTCGTTCCACAAGAGAACCCACCTTCACCAGCTGTTCCACCGAGGTCACTACTCCCCTCAATCCTCCAGCCAAGCGTGGATTACATGCGTTAATATACGGCATACCAGCTCTTCCTCTGCCATGTCAGGTTGCCACTTCAGACACAGAGCCCGATAATCGTAAGCAAAATCTCTAATGGACTGTGTAGGGGCTTGTACCATCGACCGGAGACGTTCTTCAAGTTCCATCTTATATCCGGAAGGCAGGAAAGCATTAAGGAATTCCTGTTTAAAAGAAATCCAGTCAGTAATTTTGTGTCGGGCAGCCTGCCACCAGCTTCTACCTGGACCTTGTAAAGAGGTGTTTATCACCCCCATAAGCTCTTCATTGCCCAGCGGTGTAGCAGCCACAAAAGCTTCCCCGCTCCAAAAAGTCAATTACATCTTCTGAAGTATAATCCGTTTTAAACTTGGGAAATTCCAAGCGAAGCGCCGGCACATGCGGAAGCGCATGAGACTGATAAACGCGATGCTCCCCGGCGTTGACTGAGCAGCCGGCATTTTAATCGCGGAAATACTTTTCCGAATCTCCTTACGCAGTTCATCCTTCCACTGGCGATCTCGCCGCTGTAAACACTGCACAATCTCTCGCTCCATAGCCGCTAGCTGGGCAGTGAAGTTGTCTTTAAGCTCTGAGATCGCTGTATCCACATAAACGCGGAGCCCTCTTCCCGAGATATTGTACTTTCTGCCACAGAGGTTATTCTTTCGTCCAGAGCATCAAGACGTTCGAAACCGCCGCGAGTAACAGCGGGTTTCCATCGACGCCCTCCACGTCCGGTGTAGGTGGATCTTCCAGATACATGGACTGTAACAGACTAGATAGATCATGGGATCCTGCAGGAGTCCTGACGGTGACGTGGCGGCTTCGGGCTACCGGATCCCCCCACAGCGATACATTCGGACTGGCATCCTCCTGCTCTAGCGGCATCGAAGACACACTCATAGTGACTCTGAGTAAATTTAGACAAAATACGGGGAATATAAAGTCGTATATGATCCTAATCCTCAGAGAGGGCACCAACTGTAACAATTCGTCTCGAGCACTAGCCTGAGAGAAATGCTACCACTATTCTGACCTAGCTAAAGTCAGATGATAAAAGGATAGGCCAATATCACACCTTAATAAATTTCCCGTATCGCCTTTATTCTAATAAAGCAATCCCTCAATATCGATACATTTATAGGTCACTGCCCACCATATACCATATTTATACTTGCAGTTCATCAAATAAACAACAACTAGATAAATAATCCCTTACAAATGGATCGCCCCGCCCGAACCTAAATAACCCTTAATTTGCAGCGCCACACATATACAAGTTATTATACATCAACAGTTTTTTTTATCCTCCCAATTCCCGTTCCAGAGATAACGAAATAAGTCCGCAGATAGTCCACCGTAATATTCCCGCAACGGCCAGCGAGTTGATGAGGAGTCCTGAAAATAGCAGACTATATTACCAATCTCCTCTTCGTCATGAAAGACATACAGTCAGACTTGCGCCATGATTAAAGTATAGTAAGTCCGTTTCGGTAGCTCACCCGCGTCCGTAGGTAATAGCGGAACGATCGATTCCCAGGCGAAGACCATCCACCTTCCTACAGGACTAATAGGAGCTCCTAGGCTTATCTCATGGCCAGAGCAAAAGCTGATCTGCCTTTATCTGTTATCCGATGTTCTTCGTTTCCTCTCTTTCTCCCTTCCTCTCCTTCTCAAAGACGGGCGCTTTATGCTAATGAATCCCCGAACCAACCGGAAGTTCCACCTCTGGGGTACCACTGTCAATCTCTGTAGAAGCAATTCCCCCCCAACCACCGATCGACAGCAGAACACATTATCTTTATGTGGCAGCGCTACAAAGTGATTGACCAAATGCATATAAGAAAATATGCCATAAATGCAATACAGATAAAATGAAGTAAGGCAGATGAAGTAGACAACTAAACTCCTCTTCATGGAGTTAAATCACTTTGAACACAGGAGCCCAATAATACATGAAATATGAAACCTCCTGTCCTCCACAGAATAAATTTTCTTACAACTCTACATTTCAAAGCAAGATGGCACTTTCACATGCCAGTCAATTTATCAACAAAAAGTGCATTTATAAAGCAGCTCTAGTAGTCAACCATTTTGACAAAATTTCCATCCAGTAAAGTACTATTGCCCTCTTATATCATTATGGAACCAGAGTCCTGCACGGAGGTGTTTTGCCTTTGCCCTGCCTTAGTTTTTGTTGTTTTTTTTCAGTTCTTTTGCTTTTGGATTGTATTGGTTTTGTGTTTTCTGCTATAAGCTCCCTTAGCTGTTGTCATTGTCAATTTGGACTATCAGCTGTTGCGTTAATTAAATCAGCAGTTACTAGAGAGCACTGTATAAGACTCCAGTACATTGCTGTAGCATTAGTTTGTGTAAGCATCTGTGTTCTTTGACTCCCTTTTTATGTCTCTCTTTAATTTACGTTTTTGGGTTTCTTCAGACCATTTTGCCTTTTGGTTTTTTTGCTCCTAGATTTGTTGTTAGGCATTTTCGATTTGTGGATTATTGGATAGATGTTACTTCTGTTTGCTCTTTTGTTTATAAATCTTGGTTCTTTTGCTTTTTTTGTTTGAACTTCCTTTCTTTATTAATTTGAGTTTTTTGCTTAGGTATTCATTATGGTTTTGAGGCCTTTTTTTTTTTTTTAATTTTTTTGATTATTGAATTTTTCTTAAGAGGTTTGTCAGGGTGGGGAGAGTGATTCAGTGGTAGTGGTGCTGCTGCCTTACAATAAGATGAATGGGATTCGCTTTCCGCATGCTCCCTGCATGGAGTTTGCAGGTTTTTGATGTTTCCTCCCAAAGACATGCCAAGCTGGTGGAATGGTATTGCTCATCTGGCCAAAGTGTGAGTCTGTGTGTTCATCCTGTGTTGGACTGGTGTTGTTCCTGCCTTGCACTCCGGCAGGTGACCCTCCTCTGGATATGTGGATTAAGTAAATGGATGGATGAATGAATTTTTGTATTTTGTGATTCATTTATTTCATTGTTTTTGATAAAGTAACTGAATAAATTGAGGTACTTTGTAAGTTGTTTGTGATTTTGGGACTTCCTGTTTGGGAATATTTCATAACATACAGTAGGATTGTTATGTGCAAGAGATGAACAAAGGATGGTGAATGTGGTATGATATGCAGACTCTTAAATGAAGTAGATGCAATGGCTAAAATTCATCACCTAATGCCAAAGGTTATTTATATTTTTTAAAGTATGTAAGTAAGAGTATATTGCCATAGGTTCAAGGGAAGTAGCCACAAGAAGCTTTACAGTATTATCTAATATTAAACAAAAAATCTTTATACAATCTAACATATTGGATATGCACAACAGGAGAATGAATTAAAACCTTGTAACTACTCCTTACTTTAAAGCTAAGCAAGACTTTGACTTTTCCACATCTGTACCATAATCCCCCAGAATTTATCCTCTCAACACCCTAAATCTGGCCACAATGTCTCGTTTCTGAGAGACATTAAGATCATTCTGTTAGATTTGACCTCACTATATGCAGCTTCCTTAAACACATTCTTGTTAGCCTTAGATGATTGGGTAACATTCTGTCCACATGCTTGTGGGACTTCGGGATTAAGTCCAGAATTTGGAATCTCCCATTTAAGTCATACCAAACACAAGACCTCCAAGAGAGCACTACAGTGCTTCCCGTCTTTGAGAGACAGAAGCCAAATAAGTCCTATTTGTCCCGTGTGAATGTTTAGAGTACTGATAAGACCTCTACTGGTGACCGTGTTGTATTCTTGAAATGTTAACAATTGTGGTTATTTCTATGAAAAGACCCCTTTTAACAAAATGTCCTTTAGGATCTCAGTTTGGGAAACACAATCTTAGGCTATAACTTTATCACTCTGTAACAGAAAAACAGTACTGAGAGTAGTCAGGCTGGCAGAAAATGAGATGCACGGGCCATGCTTACACATAGGCCTATGTATAAGATGGCAGTTGGGTAAGGGCCTGAAAAGACATGAAATCAAGCACATTTCAATAATAAATTACAAAGTGCAGATCTACGTCACAAAATGATTCAAAACATATTTGCAGATTGAGTGGGACATCCATTTAAATAGCATAGAATTTGCTTGTTTAATTTGATTATTCTCCTGTAAGCC
Source organism: Polypterus senegalus (assembly GCF_016835505.1). Taxonomy (NCBI): domain Eukaryota; kingdom Metazoa; phylum Chordata; class Cladistia; order Polypteriformes; family Polypteridae; genus Polypterus; species Polypterus senegalus. Next base: position 85,372,095 of record NC_053169.1, on the reverse strand, counting down.
TCTAGACAAAGTAGCGATGAGTCTGAATCATCAAGAAATGAATCATATGCTTTGAAAGCTAAACGCTAAATCGAAGAACTGGCTGTGCCTGATGCCTTTTGAAATGTGTTGTTTTTGAGTTCACTGCCAGGAAATTAGTGTATTTTGAAAGGTGCGGGCTTTGTGCTTACAATGCTTATTTTTGATGAACAACTGGAACTAGTACCAACAATTAAATATCTCCTGCTAGCCTTTGAAAGCTTACACTGGCTGTGAGCTACTTAATTCAAGGGTTAACATTAAGTGCCACTAAAAACAAACCAAACCTCTCCTCTGTTTTCACTGCACTCTGAAATAGAATTTTAAAAAGTTAGTAAAAAAGTATAAATGACTGCAAAAACAGCCTCATAATTCAATCAATCAAGAAAGAAATAGTCCTTCTCAACTGAAGCATTGCTTTACCCAATTTAAAAAATGTGCTTACCAAAAGCCCATTTTCATCATATATTTTAGTTGATGAGAAATGCTGGGAAATCATAAAATGTTTGAGAGAGGATAAAGCTGTGTAATAAATTGAACAAATGTTCTCCAGGTCTTGGATTTAATTCACACGTCATTTACGAGGTTCACCCTCCAGCGCATACTGCAAGTCAATTCAATTACAGTAGAGGCCGAGTACAAATTCAGGACTTGTAAAAGGGGGCCGGAATAGTTACAGTCTTATGGAGTTGGCTCACCTAACTGCAATCAATAACATCTTCATGCCTAATGCTGCACTTGCCTGCAACAGGAGTTTTGCTTACGTGTAAGATTTTGAAATTGAGTGACTATCTTATGTTTTTATTGCTTCTAGCTGTATAGAACTATTCAGTCTCCATTAAAAAGTTTACCATCTTTAAGACTATAGACAGTATGGCCCAGCCAAAGGGCAACAGCAAAAATGATTTATGAATAAATAAACTTAAAGGTTTTAGTAAAAGCTTCACTCTCAAAAGCTAAAATGTCATAAGTGAATGTAGACTTTCAATATCTGCATATGGCTCTATGGCTAAGGATATACACTGGCATCTGGAAGGTTCCTGGTTCAAATCCCATTATTGCTAGATGGGGTCCTACTCTGCTGGGCCCTTGAATAGGGACCTTATCATGAAAATGACTCTGCACTTTGTCTAATAAATTCTTCTTCTTCTTCTTCTTTCAACTGCTCCCGTTAGGGGTTGCCACAGCGGATCATCTTCCTTATCTTCCACATCTTGCTCTGTTACTCCCATCACCTGCATGTCCTCCCTCACCACATCCATAAACCTTCTCATAAGCCTTCCTCTTTTCCTCTAGCCTGGCAGCTCTATCCGTAACATCATTTTCCCAATTTGCTCATCTCATCTTTCCTCTGCACATGTCCTTTTTTTTTTTTTTTCTTTTTACCGTGTCCTGTTCGGCTGTGAAGCAATCAGAATTGATGTCTGAATGCTGGCGACTAGCCTTACAGTTTTTCTCTCAGGTGGAGCGTTACAGCTTCTGCTGACGTCACGCCTGATACCAAAACTTTATTAAAAAATATTTTTAGATGTTTTTAAGATTCGAACCGGACACGGAGACAAAAGTGAAAGAAAAAGAAGAGAGAGAAGGAAGAGATGGAGGTAAAGGGGGAGGGGGGGTTTCGTATAGAATAAACAATAAATGAACCAGAATCCGCTTCTAGACCTGCAGAAAGAGAGGGGGGAACATGTCCAAACCAATGCAATCTCGCCTCTCTGACTTTGTCTCCCAACCGTCCAACTTGAGCTGACCCTCTAATGTCCTCATTTCTAATCTTGTCCATCCTCGTCACACCCAATGCCAATCTTAGCATCTTTAACTCTGCCACCTCCAGCTGTATCTCCTGCTTTCTGGTCAGTGCCACCGTTTCCATCTCATATAACATAGCTGCTCTCACTACCATTCTGTAGACCTTCCCTTTTCACTCTTGTTGATATCCGTCGGTCACAAATTACTCCTGACGCTCTTCTCTACCCATTCCACCCTGCCTGCACTCTCTTTTTCACTTTATCTAATTAATGCCATATAAAAAGACAATATCCTTTTGGCTATTAACAAAGTATATCAAAAAATATATATAACATACAGTTTTTTATGAAATATATTAACTGTGCTTCTGCATGCATTTCATCATTGCTTCTGCATGCTTTTCCGATTGAGGGCATATGTTGTTTTTTTGTTTTAAAATTTTACTGTTTTTACAAAGTAAAAATATGGGCAAGAGCAAAATAACACATAAGTTAACCCGTTCGTGTTGCAGCTCGTACAATGTGCCAATGTTATATTTATGCCTTTGACATTTAGACTGTCATCTTTAAAAAAAATATCACTGCAGCATCTAGACTTGAAACACAGAAAATGTTCGGGTTTGATCCATGCATGGTGTTTAATGGGCAGTCCATCATGATCCAAGTTTGATACTTTAATTGTCTAATCTTGTATAAATGTATTCCATGAAAAAGCAAATAGTGGTAAGTTCCTAAAAACCTGGTATTAACTGCAAAATATTCTAGCATTTTAAAATGCTTCTCATAATTGTATTAGCCAGACGAGAGTAACTGAGAGTGCATACCACCTATGAGCTGCTCATAGGGAAGGACATGTCAAAGTAGATATTAATGTATATAAAATGTTCATTTATAAGCCGATTCTATGCATTTGTATTGATAGCCCCTGTCTTTCCTGCAGCTCCTTAGATATCAAAACAAAATCACTAATAATACATCCTGCACAAGTGGAAAAACTGGTTAGCTGGAAGGTTGTTAATCAGAGAGCATGTTCAAAACCATGAAGCCAACAGAAGTGTGTTAGGAATAAAGAAAAAGATAATTTCTTATCTAGTTAGGCCACGGAAATGTCCAAAAAATAAATGGTGGAAACATTATATTCAGGTGCAAATCTTGAATTAATGTCACAATGTGAGATAAATGAATGTAATACTTAGTTCCTCTGTGGAATATTACCAAATTAAAAAGATGTCGTCGATGAATCATATGCACAAAAAGATATACCCAAAAAAACAACCAAAAAAAAAAAAAAAAAAAAATAGTTTTTTGTTTCATTTTGCCTTTGCCCATATTTCACATTGGAAAACAACATTGTGTACTCAGTAGAATTTTTACAACACAAAAGCAACATATGCACTCACTCTGAGAAGGACCTGGTTTCAAGGCCCTTCAACGATAAAATGCATGTAGAAGTGCAGCTCTAGTCAAACCACACCCAGGGGGCAGAGATTACCACAGCCACCAATTAAGGAGGGAGGCATACTGGATTTACAAACAGCAACTCCAGGCGGGTTCAGTGAATTCTTTTAACTGCGCTGTTACCTCTATACACAGGTACGATTAGACTCTGCTTACTGGAGCTGAATTCTCATCATTTTCTGTAAAAGTTTACTGTTGTCTTCTTTTGTCAGCCCGTTTGTGTAGGTGTGTTACTCTATGGTATTGAGCACTGTCCACTTCAACATACGTGCCCTGTAGTTTGACTGGTTTTGTAAAAAGGTTGTTAACTGTATTTGTGGTGATTACATGTAGTTGCTTCCCCAACAGGATTACGAAGCCTTTTACAGCCCTGAAGAAGGACTTATATTGTTTAAAACACATTGGTAAGGCATCCATGTTTCGCAAACTATTGCAACAGATCTAGACTTTACATCAGTGGATTTGCTATTCCTTTGGTACTGTTGACATGGACATGGATCACTGAATTAATTCTAATTGCTTTCTGCCTAAATGGATGTCATTTGTTATGAGAAAAAAAATTTATATATATATATATATATATATATATATATATATATATATATATTTTTTTTTGTCGTCGACTGAGAGAATGTCCACAAAAGGAAATTTTGGGGCACCAATCGGGTCACCTATTTTAATTTTTTACAAAGTCCTGAAAAAAACAGCTGCTCAGTGGCATAAATAAACACAAATAAAACAAAGACAGATTACCTGACCTCGGCTGAGGATAATTTAAAGTTTTGTGGAGTGGTCATGTTTTGAATGGAAGCTTTTACTGGAATGTGATAATTCCTGGCAAGAGCTCCTTGGCTTTGTAGTGGCGGGCTGGAAAATTGAAACAATCCAATTCTGATAAAATACCCAAAAAGATGCACTTGTGCAGCAGGGTGAAATCGAAAACTGCTTCTAAAGTTTGCCTGTTCTGCCCATGTCCACATGGGTTTCCTCCTGGGTTTGTTGATTTGATTGGCAGTGTCAGTGAGTATGGGTGGTTTGTATAAATGTACCCTGCGATGAGTTGGCTGGACCAGCATCTGCTTTGACACAGGGACAAGTCTGGGCCCTGACGGTCTTACAATCTGCGGTTTTATAAATGCAATGAATGCACTAAGTAGGCACTGCTTTTCAAAGACAGAATGAAGCCAGTTCATACCACACTGATCCCTCATATTTTTAAAGTTATTATCCTACCATCTTTTATTAAAAAAACAATGAGTTATTGAAAAAAATTATTATTCGGTAACCAAATGCTCTGAGTGTGAAGTTTCTTGTGTACAACAGCAGTATGAGCTAACAAATCATGTCTGCTAAAATTTCTGAAGAACTGGATGACATAAAATTACATTTTTTATTGAGATATTTCTTTATATTCATTAAATCAAACAACACAACTAAGCAAAATAATTAAAACCCATAATTTAAATTTGCTTTTAGGAAAATGCATACTGCAGTGGAAAGGCTGCATTTACTTGACAACATTGCAACATATTAATGAAAGTAATTGGCAAAGGTTTACAGCAAGGAAATGTTTACTTTAATAATACAGTTATATTCTAAATGAAAGAAAAACCCAGCTAAGCATCCCTTAAAACTGTCACATATGCCTATCATTGTAAAGGACTATGTATTTACCTGTAGGAGGGCAAAAAATGCCTCAAAGAAATGGAACAAAAGTAGACGAGAAAGGAAAATGAGAACCATTATAAGCAACAAGTACATACACTACTACATTTTCCTAAATAATTCCCAAGTAAACAAGTAAAAGAACAACGTGCCTTGATTGTTTTATGATGGATGCTGCTTCTTTTTATCTTTCAGCTTATTTTCGCAATGTCCTTGAGATCTAAGGGCATTACACAACTACTAACAATTTCAAGGGGCTTTTTTAAAACAAACGATTTTTGTAGTTATTGTTAATGCTTCTTTTCAAATGAGTCCTGCCTTTGCAGAGATGCTGCTTTCCTCTAAATGTATTTTGCTTTGATGCTGAAAATGATACCCCTTAGACATGGTTTTACTATCCCATCTCTTGATTTTTGATTATAGGCAATATTTGATTATCATTTGTGTCTCTAGTTTTATCATATAATAAATACCGTGAATGGCTACAATTAATTAATAGTCAATCATTTTCCAAAACTGTTTATTCCAATACAGGGTTGCAGATTAATTATTGTTTGTAATGAAAATTATAGGATTTGAAGCCTCCTGAATAACCGATTTAAAACAGATATGCCAAATGTACTAGTGGAATATTCTGTTTCTTTTAAACCTTTAACTTCCCAATGTCACTGCATACCAAGAGAGGTTTTAGGAATTACTACAGACTAATGTTGTTCATGGATCATTTGGTGGTCCTCCTTCTTGAGTCTGCAGCACAGATGTGTGGTTATTTTAGTCATTCGGGCTTGAGGAGTGAACACACATCATTTTGTAATCATAACGGTAGCACACTTGGGAGTGATACTGTGGGAAAGCCATTGAGGTGTCTGGCCATGGCAGAAGAATATGGGATTGATAAAGTATGATGGCTAATTTTATATCATTTTAGGATGATTAGCCTGAAAATGCTATCCAAGAAAAGTGACTGACCAAATGTGCTATGGCAGCTTTTTGCTTTACTTGATTGTTTGCTACACAAAGGCCTAGTATGAATAAATAACAATACCCAACAGGAAATAAGAGTGACATTGAACATTTTTTTTACCCGTTTTAATTAATTGGATTTCATTGAACATCAGCTCTTGCCATTTACTGTGTATCAAAATCAAGCTAAGTATGAACTGAAGACGACACATTGCGATGGGCTACTTGAGGACACTTAATTTCAGTAAAGTTACACTTATTGAGAGGTGGCACACTGGTTAGCGCTTCTGCCTCACGGATCCATTGGAGTTTGAACCCTATGCCTAGCCTTTCTCTGTGGGGAGTCTGCATGTTCTCCGTATATCTATGTTGCTTGGGCTCCTGTTTTCCTCCCAAAATGCCAAAGATTGGCAGGTTGGGTTAGCTGCTGATTAAAATGATCCCTTTGTGAGTGTGCACCAAAACCTGCTGTGGATGTTTGCTCTGCCCAAGGCTGTTCACTGCTTTGTACCCAGTGTGCTTCCCACAACCCTGAACTGGATTAAGCAGGTTTTAGAATTTCACTGCTCATATTGAGTGACACAGTGAAGCACACAGCAAAGTTGTTATAAACTGTGCATTTAAAAAAATTGTTGCATGACACACAATGTTGCTTGAAATGCTGCTACTGTAGCAGCAGGTAACAATACATCACAAACAGAATTTTCCATGGATGCTAGTTAGCGATGATCAAAACAGGCAAGTTTCAATTTTTATAAAATGTCACGAAACTGACACTAAAATCAGTTTTTTCAGAAAAGCTCGCAATTGCAAAACATGAAACTGACTAAAAAGAGTTTCTTTTTACAATGATAAACATGGAATATCACTCCCTAAAGCCTCTGATTAAACACAGACCAGATTCAATTAATGTCTCTCATTTACATCACAAAGGAAGTGCAGTGTTTTTCTTATTTGTATAGTAAATGCACAAATTAGTTTCAAAAGTATTTTTTTTTCTAATTAAATGTTTATATCAAAATACTATTATATCATCCTAATGGCACCTAGAAACTGCCCTGTCCGGTATCTTGATTCCTGATAAAGAGGTTGAGGACTTTCCTTGTGTTGCGAGCCTTTGGCTTTTGTTTCTGTCTCTGATGCATCTTTAGGTCTGTGATCACCAATGTTGCCATCATAATTAACAAAGTGGGGATTGTACTACCAGAATATGTTTGAAGACTCAACAAAATATCTACACACAACAGGAAATGAGTCTGGTGATTTTTTGTTTTCACTAGAGGTCTTTATTTCAGTACTAAATGACAGGCAGACACATGCACAATTAATACGTGTAAACACTTCCAGACAAGAACTAAAGGCTTTTCTTCTTGACCCAATGGCTGTAATTTTGCTGGAAGTGAAATACAATTCATTTACATTTTTTTTTGTGAGGCAAAACACCAAGTTTCACTGTAAATTCATTTTGCGTAAACTGTTTTGCTCAACGATAATGCTATAAAACAATGTTTTACTGATTGCTGGAAGTCATGTCTCTTGAACATATTCAGGCTATCCCAGGAAACTTATACAAAAAATAATAATTAAGCTGTAGTCAATTTTCCTGAGAAATTTACTGTCCATTTAATTTCATAGTGAAGGGAGCCACATACTCGGTTGGGGCAGGAAAACAGCAGTAAAACTGAAGGTAAATGCCATTCATTTGGTGGGAATTGAGGTCTGGGTAACACTTACAAACAGCAGATAAGGTAGCATACGCCTTCGGATCCTTTCTGCTTCATGTTTGGCTCTGACCACTTTTGGTTTTCCATCTGTTGTTTAATTTTTATTTTAAATTCATATTTTGATTTGAGCAAACTGTGTAAATAAATAAATAAACAAAAAAATAAATACATACATGCATAAATAACTTATCTATTCTTCCAGTATTTATTCTTTAAGAGGAAACAGCTGTAATATCAGGGATTGCTGGCCTTTTATATACCTTTACCGATGCCTCATGCTTACCTAGAATTGTTTATGTTCATGTATGAGTGCTACGTTTTGATTACAGAAATCAGAGGCCATCCTCAGTTGTGAATAAATCCCAGTGTATTCCTGGGATGGTTGACCTGGAGAGTTCCCAGGTTCTTTGGGTGAAAGAATCCATTCATTTACATTTGGAGGCTTAGCTTGTATGTGAGACAGTAAATAATTAACACTGCACATTGTGTATGACTTTGCACAACCTGTCATGTATATGACATATACTGTATCCACATATTGTATGTTGTTCATTTGACACAAATAAGCTTTGGAACTAAACATACAATTTTAAGAGGAATATAACCAATGTTACCACCCATGCAAACCAACATTAAAATGGTGTGATTACAATTTTAACTCGTATTTCAACTCCTCAAAGTCTGTGTAAATATCCTGTAAAACAATATGCATAGAAGTGCACAACTTGCCTTTAAAGTGAAACCTTTTAATTGCATTTTCTTTGAAGCTATTCAAATAATCACCCTTAAAAGAATCAACTAGAATAAAAGTAGTACTATGTGCTAATAAATACTTTTACAGTGATAATTTTCTCTTTTATGAGGCTTGCGTATCATTTCAAAGATTTGTTACATGTAAGTCTATAAGGAAGAAACTTCCCTGAGAACACGGGCAAGAGTGTTTTCACTTTTGAACACTTCATTCTTAAAATAGAAGAATAAAGTAATGACACGTTACAACCTATGGGGCAAGAAAGGAATTTTAGGAAGTCAGACAACTGCAGTTCTGCTTCTTACAAGCACCTTCTCATTTATCACAAAACAGCCACAAATGTGAAAAATTCAGACATGAGATGGAAGGCTAGAGTGTCTACTACTTTATATTAAAAGAAATTTAACTGAATTATTTCTGGATATCTACTCATTTACTCCTTTGAGAGTTTTTCACAGTCAATTTTAGATGATATAAAGATTAGACTTTTGCAAAAATGCTGCTTAAATGAAGAAAGTTAAAAAGACGCGTACAGTAAAAAAGGAAGACAAACATATTTAAAGATGTCAGTCTGATAAATGGTTACTCCACCTTTTGTTACAGAAATTAACTTGATGAAAAGTAATAAATGCTGAAAAGGTGACTGGGTCACCACCCATATAGCACAATATAAAGCCCAAGCTCATCTACGCTGAATTTGTTCTGTCATGCAGAGAGACCGACTAAAGTGTGCAGCTCACCAAGACCAACAAACAGAAAACATGCGGACACTTCGAGAGTAGTCGTATTAATATTTGGAAAATTACATGTGTGAATATTTCATTGTATGCAGAAAAAAAAATTTGTTTGTTACAGCAAATAAGTTTCATTATTTTAGAAACCAGTCATTTTGTATTATTTTCTGTTTAATTCATTGGATTTTAAAATGTATGTGAGCCTCTTAATAAACTTAATTGAATTCAAATTGAATGTAGCACTTAAAAATGAGAAAGATGTAGTGAGTGAAAATGCTGTAGCTGATTTGCTACTATAAAGGATAGAATCAGTCAACACAAGTTCAGAAATAAAATTAAAAAATATTAGCCTATCTGTAAATGTATATTATGCTGTTCAAAATGCTATCCAAATCTGTTTACTTGACAGTGTGCATAACATTAGTAGTCTTCAGGACTGTGCACAGTTCTCCAGGGGTTATTTAAATCTACAGCTCTATTAAACCGCACAGAAGATCACAGAGAATTTGAAAAACAAAATATTTAATTAATTAAATGATACTGATCTACCAGTTCTAATAGCTCTGTACTGGCCATTTACTTTAAGTGCACACGTCTTAGCAGCTGCCATGTACTGACAGTGAAGGGTTATATCCTTACTGTACGTGACACACTGCCTTATTGCATGGTGGCTGAGATTAATGTTAATGGCCTGAAACTCACATACAATACAAAACAATTTATTTTTGTATAGCCCAAAATCACACAAGAATTGCCGCAATGGGCTTTAACAGGCCCTGCTTCTTGACAGCCCCCCAGCCTTGACTCTCTAAGAAGACACAGAAAAAACTCCCAAAAAAAACCCTTGTAGGGAAAAAAATGGAAGAAACCTTGGGATAGGCAGTTCAAAGAAAGATCCCTTTCCAGGTAAGTTGGGCGTGCAGTGGATGTCAAAAAGAAGGGGGTCAATACAATACACAGAACAAATCCTCAATAAAGTATAAAAATAAAAATTTTAGAAATATGGAGCTACATTTAACAGTAGATGATATCACATAATATGATATGGATTTGTTTACAGTCCTGGAGACCTCATTCATCAAGCTGCCTCCCCCATTTGGCCATTCCACAGCTGAAATGGCGCTAATCCAATGAAAGGACCCCTCTTTCCCACGATTGCTATGATCCTCCATCAGGGATGACTTTACCTTAGGCAGGTAAAACAACTTGGCAGGTGGGCGTGGCACCAAGTGCCACATTTGAGTACCGAGAAGAGAAACAGAATAGGTGAGGGTTAGTATCAAATTCTAACTATCATGTTACTTATGTTTTAGTGCTAATGACTAACAACAGAGATGCAGTCTGTACAGTTAATCAGCAGCTCTAGTCAGGATATGCTAAACTGAAGTAGTGAGTCTTCAGCCGGGATTTAAAAGCTGAGACCGATGGGCATCTCTTATAGTAGCAGGCAGACCATTCCACAGTTTAGGGGCCCTGTAACTAAAAGCTCGACCTCCCACTGTTATTTTATTAATCCTTGGAATCATAAGCAGACCGGCATCTTGAGATCTTAATGTGCGCTCTGGTTTGTAAGTCATGATAAGTTCAGACAAGTAAGCCGGACCTTGGCCATTTAATGCTTTATATGTTAAAAGGAGGATTTTGAAATCTGCCCTAAACTTAACGGGAGCCAGTGTAAAGATTTAAGAACTGGAGTTATGTGTTCATATTTTCTTGTTCTTGTAATAATTCTTGCAGCAGCATTTTGGATTAACTGGAGGCTGTATAAAGAACAGTTTGAACATCCAGTGAACACCGCATTGCAGTAGTCAATCCTACTAGAAATAAATGCATGAATTAATTTCTCAGAATCCTGTTTATTTAGAAAGCACCTTAATTTCCTAACATTTTAAGATGGAAGAAACATGATTTGGACAACTTTGTAATATGCCTTTAAATGACATGCTAGAGTCAAAGATAACTCCTAGATTGCGGGCTGATTCAGTAAAATTAATGGGATTCCAACTGAGTTAAATGATGACAAAATATTGTTGTGATCAGTCATTCCCTCCAACAATTAACATCTCTGTTTTATCTGTATTTAAAGACAAGTAGTTCTCATTCATCCACTCCTTTAATTCACTAACACAACTAATTAAAGACAACATCGAGAAACTTCATTTGATTTAAATGAAAGGTATAACTGGGTGTCATCTGCATACGTGTTAAAATTAACATTATGTTTCCTAATGATAGATCCCAGTGGAAGCATGTAAATTGAAAATAGTAAAGGTCCCGGTACTGAGCCTTGCGGGACACCATATTGAACTTCTGTGTATAATGATGGAGTACTGTCAGCACATTTCTGTACATATTGGAATCGATTTGATAAATAAGAACTAAACCAAGCAAGCACAGTGCCTGTAAGCCCAACATCATTTTCTAGCCTGTGCAGTAAAATAGAATGGTCAATGGTGTCAAATGCTGCACTTAAGTCTAACAACATAATTACAGTGGAGTTTCCTTCATCAGAGGATATCAGAATGTCATTTACAACCCGTTAGTGCCTTTCTGTACTATGACCAGTGCAGAAACCAGACTGGAATTTCTCAAATAAATTGTAATGTGTAAGGTGTGACTGAAGCTGATTGACGACTACTTTTTCTAGTATTTTAGAGAAAGGGTAAATTTGAAATAGGCCTATAATTATTTAGTATGTGTGGGTCTAGGTCTGACTTTTTAAGTAATGGTTTAATGACTGACACTTTTAGTGCATCAGGTACTGTGCCATGCAATAATGAACTATTGATAATGTTTAGAATAGGCGCTGCAAGAACATCCATTGCACTTTTTACTAGTTTTGTTGGCACTGGATCTAGGGAACAAGTAGTGGGCTTCATTTTAGAAATTAAAGTTAAGACTTCCTGCTCATTTACAGGATTAAATGCAATGTTAGACAGGGTCTGCTAAGCTAGTATTTGGTTTGTACTGTGATGCTGAGATCTGGGATCTTATATTTTTAATTTTCTCATTGAAGAAGTTCATAAAGTCTGTACTGCTAATATCTGTTGGTATTTTGCACTGTAGATCTGAATTCCATTTGTTAATTTAGCCACTGTTCTAAACAGTACCCGAGGATTTTTATTATTGCTATTATTGTAGAATAGTATTCTGAGTGAGCTTTAAAGAGAGCTTTTTTATATTTTTTAACACTCTCTGTCCATGCAATTTGAAAGACATGTAGCTTTGTTGTTCTCCATCTGCTCCAGTTTTCGACACTCTAATTTAAGAGCTCAAGTGTTTTCATTAAACCAGGGAGAGTTTCTATGTGCTTTGATCACTTTTGTTTTAAGGGGAGCCACTGTGTCCAGAGCATCTCTCAAGGTCACATTATAATGTGATGTTAGCTGATCTAAATTGTTTTCCACGTTTACATTTGATGTTAACTGATCTAAATGGTTTTCCACAATTACACTCGACTTACTCAAAGTATCTATAAATTTTGAAGCAGAATTACAATCTAGATGTCGCACTGTCTTTGTTTTAATCTGTGAGTGCACTGGCAATGGCAGGACTAAATCAAATGCAACTAAGTAGTGATCGGAAATAACTTCATTTAATGGAATAATATTTAAATTTAGAATTTCAACTTTGTAAGTTATAATTAAATCTAATGTGTGGTTATGATTATGAGTTGGACCTTTGACAATCTGACAAAATCCTACTGAATTTAACAAATAAGTAAAACATTTGCTAAAAGTGTCAGTTTCCACATTAATGTGTACATTAAAATCCCCCATCAGTACTACAAGATCATAATTTATAGCCAAATCAGATAAACGGTTGGTAAATTAGACTAGCACTATAATTGTGTTGGAATCTGTTTTAATATTTAAAATGAATGCCTCAAAGGATGTAAAGTTGCCTAAATTTTTAGACGTGATTTGCATTTTGTTACAATGAATTATTCCAAGGCCTCCGCCTCAACCAGAATCTCTAGACTTATGTAGGAACGAGTATCCATCTGGTGACACCTCAGCTAAGGGAACAGTGTCACATTTATTAAGCCAGGTTTCACTGAGAAGACACAGATCAGATTTTGTACTTAATATAATATCATTTACCAAAACAGCTTTACTGCCAAGAGAGCGAATGTTCGATAAGCAGCATTTAAAACTGCATGCTTCTTTCTGAACATGAGCAGGCAGACGGCAATCTAAACCTATATCACTCAATTATCATTGACTTTGTTTTATATAAAGTATCAATATTGACTCATTACTACTGTAGATATTGCATCTCTCGGTATATACTAAAGAACAAGCAGACTCCATGTTGGGTTACCAACTGACAGGAACAGTGGTCCAGCCTTTTATGCAGTGTTTGCCCCTGCCCTGCCAATCTCCCTCTGTTGATTTATAACACTTAATCAGCTACAGTTGTATGATGGGAGTGGCAGATAAAGAACATTCAGCATCAGTACCATTCAGGATGTTAACTAGTCATTTTGAAAGCCACTTGATTACTAAGACTTGCTTTTTGTTTTTTGACTTCTGGGCTTCACTTTTCTGGATTCTGAACTTATTTAGTGTGTCTTAGCACCTCTGCTAGTTTTGCATTGTTTACAGTTGTTTCTGGCTTCTACCTGCTCATTGATGCCCCAATATTATTTCTCTTGCCCACTCATCATGTACCTGCTGTATAACTGCTGTTTCCCAGAGGAAAAGACACAAAGAAAGCCCAGCGGCACCCATGCTCCATTCTGACAATATTTTTACTGACTGCCTGCTTTCCAGCCCCACCAAAGAACAACTATAATTCAAGAAGCATGATTCCTTCTAAACTCTTTCATACTGTATTATTAGCAGCATTTAGATAAAGATATTAGAAAAATGTTGACAAGAACAGGCCATTCAGCCCAGCAAAGCTCACCATTACTGTCCACTTAACTCCAAAATAGCATCAGGTTGAGTTTTGAAAGTCCCTAAAGTCCTACTATCTACCCCACTACTTGGCAACTTATTCCCTTATGGTCCTTTCAGGAAAGAAAAACCTCCCTATGTTGTGCCAATTTTATCTTTAACAACACTGGTGTCGAACTCCAGGCCTGGAGGGCCGCAATGGCTGCAGGTCTTCATTCTAACCCTTTTCCTAATCAGTGATCAGTTTCCACTGGTAATTAACTTATTTTCCCTTCATTTCAATAGCCTTGTGTTTAAGGATTCAGTCCTCTGAATTTAATCTTTTTTTCATTAAATGACAGCCAAACAGAAATGAGATATGAAACGAGCCAACAGATGACCAGCTAAATTGGGATTTCAGACTCAACCAATTTCACTCCAACCAATCTCTTAATTAGAAGTGGATTGTTGTTGTTAATTAAACCCATTACTTAATTTCATGGATTGTTGCTGCTCTCATTCTGCCACAAAACTGTTGCTTTTTCTGCTTTTCTAAGAACGGCGTCAAAATGTTTTGATGGCCTGAGAGATTAACCTTACCAAGACCTGCACCTTTCTTTATTTTCAGATATTGTGTGATGGGCAAAGGTGAGCTGGTCAATTGGCGGCTAGATTTGTGTCTCATTATTGTTTGGCTGCTAGCCTGAGTCAGGTAAACTAAAAGTAAGGCAAAAGAAATCAATAAGCAGCAGCAACTGGTCACTAATGAAGAAGATTGTTATTATTATTGCATTAGGGTTTACTATGCTTATCCAGGGCCATTTTTTAACACCATTCCCTGGGTTTACTGTCTTAATATGTCAAGACTGTTGAAGATTTTATGCTTATAGTATTTAGACTTTATTGGCAATAGATAGCTCTACTTTTTCACCCTCAAACGCGGCTGCCAGGGGGCTTGTTTTGTTTTGGACGTGCTCTGTCTCTAGGTATGTCAGAGGACTGGGACTTTGTGAAGTGGGGTCCAGCCTCAAGTAATGAGGCAAAATTGGGGGAAATTAGATAAGGGGAAGAGAGCAAGCTATATCTAATCTATCCTTTTAATCCTTATAATTATAACTTCCAACGTAACAATTGGCTGCATGGCAATAACTCGTGGGAAAATTGGAAATTAAGGTTAAAGCTGTCTCACTTCCAGTTAAGACAACAAAATGACATCAAAAACTCAGAATCAGTGTCTCCATGATGGGACAGTTAACTTTGTGAGCTGGAATGTTAAAGGCCTGAATCATGAATTAAAGAGAAAGAAAGTATTTTCTCACCTAACAAGTCTAAACGCTAAAATAGTATTTTTACAGAAGACCCACTTATTAAGCAAGGATCAGTTCCGGCTGCAAAAAGATTGGACTGGCCAAATGTTCCAATCCAGCTTTACAAAGAAAACTAGAGGTGTGGAAATTCTTATACATAGAACAGTCACATTTGTAGCATCAGATGTAGTATCTGATCTTGAAGGGAGATATGTGATTGTCATGGGCAACTTATTTAACTGTAAAGTGATTTTGATAAATGTTTATGCACTCAATTTCCCTATCAATGATAGGGAATTCATGCAAAATGTATTTGCATCTATTCCCAATGTGAACACTCATAAAATTATAATGGCTGGGGACTTTAATTGGGTTTTAAATCCACTTTTAGATAGGTCTCCTGTCACAGGGGGATGACATCTAACTCTGCAAAGACAATTACACAATTTTTAACTGACCACACCTTATCAGACCCCTGGAGGTTTCTAAACCCAAACTCAAAAACATATTCCTTCTACTCACCAGTGCATCATTGCTACTCAAGAATTGATTAATTCTTTATAGATAATAATTTATTGCCTATGATTAAATCTTGCAAGTACAACGCTATTGTTATTTCCGACCATGCCCCTCTGATCTTGGAGCTAAAATCATTATGCCTCACATGCTCATCTCACAGATGGCGTCTTAACCCACTTCTGTTAGCAGACGAGAACTGTAGAGAATTTATATTAAAACAAATCAGTTTCTTCCTACAGACAAATACATCCTCAAAGGTCTCTGCAGGAACACTCTGGGAAACTCTAAAGGCCTTCTTAAGAGGACAGATTATTTCATATCTTTCCCACAGAAATAAATTAGAAACCATGAAGGTATCAGAACAAGCGAAATTACTACAATAGACCAAGAACATGCCAGGTGTCCAAGTGAGGCTTTTCATAGGAAAAGACAGACTCTGCATTCAGAGCTCAACCTCTTAACAATCAAAGAAACTGAACAACTCATTTTTAAATCAAGACATCATTACTATGAACATGGAGAGAAAGCTAATAAGCTCTTAGCTCAACAAATCCACAAGCAAGATGTTCGCAATGCAATCCCAGCAATCACCAACAAGAACAGAGATAAAATCATCCATCCATCCATTATCCAACCCACTATATCCCAACTACAGGGTCACGGGGGTCTGCTGGAGCCAATCCCAGCCAACACAGGGCGCAAGGCAGGAAACAAACCCCAGGCAGGACGCCAGCCCAATGCAGAAGATAAAATCATTGACCATAAAAATATAATGCACACATTTACAGACTACTACAAATCCTTATATTCTACTGAGTTCAAAGAAGACAACACACAATCTAATGCGTTTCTGGATATATTACAGATACCACAAATAGATACTTTAATTGTAGAGGAATTGGATAAACCTCTGGCGCTATCATAATTACTAGATGCTATAAAGTCACTTCAAAGCGGGAAAGCAGCAGGCCCTGATGGCTACCCTGTCGAATTTTATAAAAACTTCTCCATTCAGTTAGCTCCCTCTTATTACCAACATTTACAGAAGCTAGAGACAATCAAATTCTACCTCAAACTTTTTGCCAAGCATTAATCACCGACTTTCCTAAACAAAATAAGGACTTATTACAATGTGCATCATATAGACCAATTTCACTTCTGAATAATGATGTTAAGATACTCTCCAAGGTCCTAGCTAGAAGGATGGAGAAAGTGCTGCCTTCGGTAATATCACAAGATCAAACTGGATTTATTATAGGCCAACACTTAGCTTCCAATCTCAGATGCCTGTTTAATGTAATATATTCACCTGCAAAGTCAAACACCGCGAAGATATTATCGTTGAAAGCAGAAAAAGCATTTGATATGATTGAATGGAACTACCTTTTCAGTACTTTAGAGAAATTTGGTTTTGGCCCAAGCATTTGTGCATGGATCAAACTACTGTATAACAATCCAGAAGCTTCAGTTTGTATTAACAACATTTGTTTAGACCACTTTAAACTAGAGCGTGGTACCAGACAAGAATGCCCCTTGTCACCTCTGCTATTTGCAATCGCCATTGAACCACTGACAGTTCAATGTCAAAATGCTTATCAGATAAAGGGGATTATCAGAGGACTTGAACAGAAAATTTCTCTATATGCAGACAATATGGTACTGTATATATCAGACCCACAAAATACTGTGCCAGCAGTCTAAACAGCACTTACAGAATTTCAAAAGATCTCTGGTCTCAGAATTAATTTGAATAAAGCGTGATCTTTCCAGTGAATTCTCAAGCATACAATATTAGATTGGAAACTTTTATAATTGCAGATCAGTTTAAATACCTAGGGGTACATATCATAAGTAAACCTAAAGCTCTTTATCAACAAAATCTTGCATTCTGTATGGAAAAAATTAAGCAAAACTTGCTTAGATTGTCAACCATTCATATCACTCTAGCTGGAAGAATTAACATTGTTAAGATGAATATCCTTCCTAAGCTTCTCTCTTTATTTCAAAACATTCCAATATGCATTAATATATCATTATTTAAGCAATCAGATTCAACCATAACCTCATTTATTTGGAACTTAAAACATCCACATATCCAAAGAGTGACTATACAAAGACCTAAGGCAGAAGGTGGCATGGCTCTTACTAACTTTCAGTTTTATTATTGGGCAGCAAACATACAAGCTATAAAAACCTGGACACAAATAGATGAACATACACAGGCTTGGTCTGCAATAGAAATAAAATCCTGCAGTACTTCTTTATATTCCTCGCTTTGTGCCCCAATAAATGCCCCAATAAAAAGTTATGGCAAATATACTGTACTAATAACCCAATTCTGCTTCACAGAATATGGAACCAATGTAGAAAGCACTTTAAGATGGATAATCTTTTATCTGTGGCACCTCTGCATGAAAACCACCTTTTTCAACCTTCGCAAACATATTCAGTATTTAATATCTGGAAAACATTTGGGATTAAATTGCATAGAGATCTTTATATAGACAACATCTTTGCATCCTATGAACAATTACATTCCAAATTTAACTTTTCAGCAACACATTTCTTTCACTATCTTCAAATTAGAAACTTTGTCAAACAGAACCTGCCCGATTTTCCCCATCTCCCACCTTCCTCTATGCTGGAAAAAATATTGCTCAGTTTGGAGGACTCAGACAGTATTTCTGCAATATATAAAATTATTTTACAGTTCCTCCCTTTCAAAGATCCAAGAGGACACTGGGAAAAAGATCTCTCACTCAACATATCAGAAAAGGAGTGGAAGGAAGCAAAGCAGAGAATTCATTCGAGCTCCATATGTGCAAAGCATACAATTATTCAACTCAAAATTATTTATCGAGTGCATCTGTCTTGTTTGAAATTGTATAAAATGTTTCCAGGGCAAGATCCAACCTGCGAACGCTGCAATCAAGTTCCAGCCTCACTGGGTCACATGTTTTGGGCCTGCACCAAATTGACATCACTAGCCAACCCGCGGCATAGCATACGCCGCATAATCAGGCCGCTTTTTAAATGATTTTTAAGCACAGAGGAAAAAATAAACATTTGAAAAATCCATAATTTAATAAACCACCAAGAAAAGTAACATTGCAGCAATGCACGCTACAAACCAACATACAATTGTCCATGACTGAAAGCCGGAGGAGCGCCGTCGCGCTTTCTCCTTCCAAAGAGAAGGACGGGTTGAACGGCGCTCGTTCAGTACGCACTGCCCGCTTATGTGCCCGCGCCCAACTCCCTACCCGAGTCGCTTTCGTCTGTGTAGAGTCCACACGCACCTGTGAGTGACGTTGACTGTTAATTTTCCAAACACCGCCTCAGTCGGTTTCTACGTTGATTTTTCATTGTTCTTTGCGGTTCCGGCAGCTTTTTTTTTAATATATAATCCACCAAGTCACCCGACCATGGGGGGCTTTACAAAGGGCAGGGACGTAATCAGTGCGAGCGTATGACCCATACATACTGGGAATTTCTCGTTTGTGGGGAACAATTGGAAGCCACGGTCTCCATCACGAATGGGGTTCAATGGCTTACCTACGCCTCCCCGCGCCGGGTAGACACACGTTGATCCATTCAGTGTAGCGCGCGTGCAGTACCGGACATACAAGTGCATCACAGACCTGTTAATGCTCAATCTCACGTGGCTGAAAGCCAATTGTCCCTCTAAGAATTTGGACGCCACCGCTGTTGGGTCGTGTAACTATTTAGCAGGCGGGAGTCTCGTTCGTTTTCGGAAATAACCAGCCAAATCGCTCCACCAACTAAGAACTGCCATGCACCACCACCCACAGAATCAAGAAAGAGCTGTCAATCCTGTCCGTGTCCGGGCCGGGTGAGGTTTCCTGTGTTGAGTCAAATGAAGCGAAAGGCTCCACACCTGGTGGTGCCCTTCCGTCAATTCCTTTAAGTTTCAGCTTTGTAACCATACTCCCCCCTGAACCCAAAGACTTTGGTTACCCAGTTGGCTGCCCGGCGGGTCATGGGAATGACACTGCCAGATCGCCTGTTGCGGGGCCTGCATTGGTGAAGCAGGTGAGACGGTAATGAAACAGAGGCACAGGGCTTATTGGTTTTTAAAGACTGCTCACTTCATTGTGTTTTAACCTCAGTTGTAAAGGAACGTTTTAAGGATCCCATGGGATACCCCTCGCAAACAGTTTTACACGTCGCATATGGCGATTCACCTCCGCAAGAAACATGCCTCTATTAACAGTCAACGTGGGTCAGAGCTGCATGTGACCTCTACGACAGACGAATATAAATGACGCCGGTTTTTCTATGTCGTCGCGTCCGAGTTGGTGGGCGTGGCTCTGTGAGTTGTCGTCGTATCCAATGGTCTTGGAGTTGGTGAGCGTGGCTCCTTCCTGCGTGCGCCATAGGTGTCTCACTTGTCGGCGGCTTAGTGAATCTACGCCCCTTCCGGCGTGCTTTTCATGGTTGTCTTGCCTTAGTGAATTATATATATAGATTCTGGACAAAAATTTTCAAGTGCCTTTCAGACAGCCTTGGTGTCACAATCCCTCCTAACCCATTAACAGCTGTGTTTGGGGTTCTTCCAGATGGGCTTAAAGTGGAGAAGGACAAACAAACTGTAATGGCCTTTACTACACTATTGGCATGCAGACTTATTTTGCTAAACTGGAAGAATCCTAACTCTCCTCTTTTAAGTCAGTGGGTAACTGATATTTTATATTATTTGAAATTTGAAAAAATCTAATTCTCAGTTAAAGGATCTGTGCAGAACTTTTTCAAAACCTGGCAGGATCTAATCTATACTAATAAAAGGCAAAGCCCTCACTCACTCATCACTAATTCTCCAACTTCCCGTGTAGGTAGAAGGCTGAAATTTGGCAGGCTCATTCCTTACAGCTTACTTACAAAAGTTTGTCAGGTTTAATTTCGAAATTCTACGCGTAATGGTCATAACTGGAACCTATTTTTCTCCATATACTGTAATGGATGGCCGTGGGGGGCGGAGCTGCGTGTCACATCATCACGCCTCCTACGTAATCACGTGAACTGACTGAATGAGAAATAAATGTAGAAAAGAAGGAAGAGCCCCCAAAGAGCGCTGAAGAAAAACGCATACAAGCTTATTCATAAGTGCAGCTACTGCGGAAACAAACCATGGTGTAAACCGTAAGTTTAAATTAAGTTTATGGACACGCTCCCGCTGCCATTTGTCATGCCTTCATCGAATACTTTATTCGCGAGATACAAGTTTAATGAGAAGACACGGGGTATAAACGAGACTTTGGATCACTTTGTAACGGAGTTAAAATTGCTGTACCAAGAAACTTTTAAGTGCCGGGTCTTAGCTAAAATTAAATAAAGCCGTGGACATCGCAACATCACACAAGAGAGCAGCTTACGTGAACTGACTGAACGCAGCACGAGTGATCACTTCCATGCATCAAACCTGTTCAAAAAACGCATTACACAATTGACAAGGTAGGAAAAGAATATGCTCCAAACTGAGCTCCACAGCTAACGCTGTCTTGCGGAAGCAACTTCGTCACCCTGCCACCAAATACTCACAGAAAAATCCACAAGTTAATACACAATGCTGTCTCTAGAGTTTCTTCACACTCAATGTATTCCTTGCATCCCCGTTTTACCCTCTGATCTCCCATTTCAATTCAGATGCCTCCAATTTCCAGTAAGGCTCTGCTTTGCGATGAGAAGTAATAAGTCTCAGGAACAGACCCTACAAAAGGTTGCCATTGATTTCAGGCAAGATTGCTTTTCTCCTGGACAACTATACGTTGCATTCTCAAGAGTGAGCTTTGCAGCTTCGCATATTACAACCGGAGTGCTGAACTGACAACGTGCTATATAAAGAGAACTATAACAATCGTAATAAACGAACAATAAAACACCTCATCTGTATGCAACATTTGGCAGAAACTGGACAATGACAAAGGGAAATCCAGCCAAACCAGCTAAATGACCACTCATACATATAATATTTCATATTACTGAGCTGTTAATAGAATGTTTGTTCATGTGCTAAACCTCAAAAGTGATAAATATGATGTACAGATTCGATTGTAGTTGCCCTTTAAGAGGGCCAATAAATCACTTACTGGAGTTTTTGGTCAGTTTATATTGGCTACCTGTTGTCACTTCTCAGGATTAGACACCGAAGCAATCACTTTTTGTCAATAATTGCATCAAGTGAAAACACAGATGTGATTCACTTCCTACATTCACAAAGCTTCTGATCTCATGCACTACAGCCTATACATTGCTTTATGTTTTGGCACAACATGGCTTGTTTGGCGCTACTTGAAGCTTGATGCAAATGGTCAGATACAAAAGGAACAAACTTTTGATTTTTTGCCCATGATGAATTTTGACTTCCAAGCGCCTTTCTCCTGGAACAATGTGCTGAAATGTGCCTGACATTAGAAATACAGACTTCCAATATTCGGCCTACACCTGCTCATATCCTCGTTATTACCCACAGTTGGCTTTCTGGCAGCAGACGTCTATGAGAGGGTACTGGCCGACAGGTCAGGAATATCTCAGCCAAGCTTCAGTTCCATCATGCCTGTTGTGCTGGAAGTCATAAACAACTGACAAGACATTACAGTCAGTTTCCACATGGTTTAGGCATACAGGACAACATAAAAATGCAATTTGCAGAAGTGTCCAGGTTCTCAAATGTAATCTGCATTATTCTCTGTACTTGTAAAGCAGTAAAGGCACCTAGCAAGAATGAAGCTGCTTGTGATGCCAAGATGAGACTGACAAACATCAGGATGGCATAATGGTGCACAATAAATCATCTCCAATTAGAGATACAATTTGCAAATTGAGTTTAGATATGATTCTTCCTTCTCCCATTGTACCCTACCAGTTATATGAGATTCACTTGTGCTTAGGCCACCAAATAAAGCTCTTTGCATGCATCTACTTCAGAGACAAGAACGTCAATCTTGCATGCTTCAGTTTTTGCTTTTTGCATCTCTTCTATTAGCACCATTGTCTCACTTAACAGGTAAATCTGTACATTGCATATGATGTATGAGGTTAAATATATGGTTGTTTAAAAGGGATAACCAGGTGGAGTTTGAGGTGTGTTTACATACATACATTTACAAGATGATTGTGATTTATAAAGGGTAAATTGATTACAAATAAAAGTATGCCAGGTTTTATGATTTTTAGGGGGGCATGCACATGTTTTTAATGCTCATATTCACACAAAATTTTATAAATAAGACCCCAGGTAAGTCAATGTGTAATGTCGTAGTAGTCATTTTCCCTATATTAAAATCCAGACTAAATTAAGCAAATTAATATGGCCAGACTCCATTTTGATTTTTTTTAGTTATTATTAGCCGTAATTCTGTACAAGGATTTCTAGTATTTTGAGCATTGTTTTTGTGCAAACCATTTATATTTTATTTTATTTTATTTTAGACCTGTGGGAAGGCAGGTACCCACACCGGCTACACAAAGTCAGGGGTGAAGGAAGTTTTTGCAAATATCTACATAGGGATGCCATTTATCTGCTTTTTCGGGTCAATGTTGTGGTCTTGAGTTTCTAGCACTACGGGTGGTTTTGATTGTTTTCATCCCCAGTCGCTGATTAAATTTAAATTAGTAAGCAAAAAATTTTTATGTCACTTCAAAATTTATTTTTACTTGCCAGCCAGTCATAAACTGTTCACCTACTTACATGTACAATGGTTTGTACTGTCAAGTTTCAGCCAGCATTTCTCCCCTGGCTAGGGTTCAAAGTTATGTGTTTTGTCTAATTTTGCATCATGTGTTTGTATTCATGTTCCTTTTATTTATACAGTAATCCCTCGCTATATCGCACTTCGTCTTCTGCGGCTTCACTCTATTGCGGATTTTATATGTAAGCATCCTTCTATATAAAAGCGGTCAGGATTGTCCTTCCATCCCGTGAGTACTACGAAGGCGCGGAGTTTCACACACGCCCCGTCCATTTTGCAATGCACGATGGGATTTGTAGTTTTGTTTTTCCAAGTAAAAGATGATTTTCTACTCCAGACTGTGCGATATCTTCTTCTTCTTTCTTACTATATAAAAGCGGTCGGGATTGTCCTTCCGTCCCGTGAGTGGAAAGCATAGCGGTATTCTGCTTATCACAGACTTACTACTTGCAGCTTGCAGTACGAAGCGACATGATGTGAGCAGAGTTCTGGTGCTCCCATCGTTCCCTTGCTTTTGTGCACGATGCGCTGAAAAAATAGACAAAATTATGTTTTTGGAAATAATTAATGTTGATGGAGTGAGTACAAATGCCTCACCGTGTAGTAAATATCAGGGGGGTTCAAAAGGGCAACCTTAATATAGAAAAAAAGTTTAAATTTCATCACAAAAATAACAGAAACTACGAGTATTAAAGTAATACCGCTCAAATGCAATATAACCAAATTAATGAGTTTGTATAAAATATCAAATTGATCTACATATTGAATTGCCTTAAGAAGTGGTCGCCTTAAAAGGCGGGTCAGCCTAGTATTTAAATATATATCGTGGATTTTTCGCTGGTTTGCGGGTTTCTGCGGACAATGGGTCTTTTTATTTCTGGTATATGCTTCCTCAGTTGGTTTGCCCAGTTGATTTCATACAAGGGACGCTATTGACAGATGGCTGAGAAGCTACCCAATCAGAGCACGCGATTAAATTCCTGGGTGCTGATTGGCTCAGCGACGGAGCGCAGAATTCAATTCCGCTTTGCATTTACCAGGAAATCTCGTCTCGCTCATTCAGTATCAACGTGTTTCGACAGTGTAAAGAGTTAAGTTTTGTCAATGAGCTGCTCGATGCCCACTCCAAGACGCTAAACGACGAAGATTTGGCCGAGATGACCAAGTCAGCGAGCGAGGAAGATAAGGAACAAGACCACCCAGCACAGGAAGACGACGCCGGCCTAACTCTCGAGTGTCTCGCAACAGTTCTAAGAATGGCAAAAGATCTCCAGAGATCGGTTGAAGAATGGGACCCACAAATGATTTCTTCTTTGCAATTTAGAAATGCTCTTGAAGATGCCACCGAAGTGTATAAAAACCTCCTTACACAAATGAAAAAGCAGCGCTAGCAACTGCCCATCATTATGTTCCTTACCCGCAAAACATCACCTAGTACGCCTTCAGTGGAAGAAGTAACTCCAGACGACAACGGCGGTGCTACACAATCGCCTGAAGAGGCTCCTTTAGAGGAGCTGTAATGCTCTCCTTTGTTAAAATTAAACTCATCGTTATCGGACAAGTCGTTGTGTCATTGTTGGCGAGTACCCATAACTAATTTTCTATGTTCTTAGTACATGTACGTACGTTTAGTGTAACTGTATACACATTTTACTGTATACAATTTTTCTTGCATTGTACATATTTATTGCTGGTGGCCTGTCTATCGTAATGGCTGTAACATATGTGATATCGATGACGCTCGATATCTTTAAAATAATATTTAGGTTTTACTGTATATAAACAGTGTGTTTACATACATAATGTCTACGAATCTTACTTAATATCTAAGAGAATATAAAGGGTTAATGCTGTATAACTGTGCTGGAAATGTTTATAAGTGTGTGAGACAGTTTATAAGGGCTTAAAATATATAAAAATAACCATATAGTTTTTACTTCATGGATTTTCACCTTTTGCTGGGGGTTCTGGAACGCAACCCCCTCAATCGAGGAGGGGTCACTGTATATATTATTCTTTCTGTTCATTTGATTATGTCCCTTGTGTTTTGGAGGTATTTTCTTAAGGTGTGTGACCACCTGACAATCACCACCAGGAACTGCCACCAATCCTATTTATTTGATGGCCTTCCATAGTTCCTGACGGTTCAATTCAAACGCATTAGGGACTGGAGTGTTTTTGTATTTAGTTAAGCCTTTGTTATTGCTTTGAGAATTCCTAGATTTTTTTGAACCTGTGCTCTGTTTTTAATTTTGCCTTTGGATTCTGTTTTGGCACTTTGATTACTGTGGATTGTCTTGCATTTCCGGACAATTCCTTTGTACTCTTAAGAGCTTTGTATATTGCAGAGCCTTTTGTTAAATAAACCATTTATTTAGTATAAAATTTTAAAAGGCCCTTTATGTATCTAGTCAAGGTTTTGATGGTATTCACACCTCCAGAGGACAACCTTTGAAAGTGCTTTTGGGATTACCAAGTCACAACACGTATGCTGACACAAGACTAATGACAATGTTGTAAGAGTCCAAAACCAAAATGCCTAAAATGAGAAAAGACACCAAATGTAAATGTGGCCAAAAACATTTCTATCATGACAAGGTTTGATTTTTTTCTCTTTTCTGAGAAATGTTTTAAATTCACTCACACTATCAATCCATCCATCTCTTTTTTGAGCTCTGACAGGATGTTCTTAGGGCCACAGAGATAATGTTCTCTTTTTCTCTTTAATTATGTATTCATACCTTTACAGTTATGATAATAATGCTATCATCTCCACCATTTCATCAGATGAACTTTTTGGGTGCTATCATTTTGAGCTTTCATGTGTGGTGGTTTCTTGCTGCCATGATGCTGCATGACTGCAAGACAAACGTGTATGTTGGATGATGTATGTGAACTGTGTGAGATCATGGCTCTCATGTTATACAAGACATCCATACAGTTACAGCAAGATACAAACTTTCTTAAACATTAAAGGAAAGACTTCTGGTAAGAATCTTCTGGTTATAAATGTAATTTTATCAATAACTTTTGAGTTTTCACTTTTCCTTAAAACTGTAATGAACAAGGTCTCTGCTTTTGGTGTTATTGACATTTCCTACATCTGGGTTTCCTTCTGTGATACTTCAAAAAAAATCTCTACCACTTGCCAAATAAATCTGCTACATCACGATTTTTTAAGCACCTGATGAAGGAATGTCATTCAACTCAGGTCATAAGTGGAGGCCAGCTTTAAACTCTTGAAATGTAAAGCAGTAGTAATAATAATGTTAGCAGTAGCAATGTCATGTGTACCGAGTAATTCTTACCTGCATGCAACATGTCATGACAGTACCATGATAAACAAGAATGTATTAAAATACAGAAATTTAATAGAGAACACAAAACAGCATACTTATATTAGTAAAGTTTGTCAAGGAAAAAAAAATAACTGCCATAAAAACATAAAATTTCAATGTACAATACTGGCTCTAAAAACCTCTTTTTACACTTCTACACCTAATGTATACTGTATACCATAAAATAAAACTGTACTGCACTGGCTATGGCAAAGCCATCTGACAAAACTACCCAACTTGCCATTCTTTTAAATTGCAACTTCTAATGCAATTCTGGGACAAAGAATACTTTTTTTACTAAAATTTATGCAAATCACACAAAGCAAAAGACTGACGACAAAAGCAAAGCATTCAACATCATTTACTTTGACTTTCAAAAAGCCCCTGACTTAGTTGATTATTGAAGATTAATACTGAAACTAGGAGCTGTTGGCATCAGAAAAAACCTACAAAGGTGGATCTTTATTTGGTTAACCATCAGGAGACAAAGAGTACAGATAAGAGGAGAATGTGAAGTGCAGTCCTCAGTAGAGTCCCTCAGGGGTCTGTCCAGGGTCCATTACTTTTTTCTGGTTTAAATTAATGACAGATGTCAGAATAGTTAGAAAACTTGTTAAATATGAAGATGAACTGAATATAAATCAAGGGACATTATGCTAAGACTATATGATGCACTAATGAGACCGGTTTACCGGAATTACAGCAGTTTCATTCCCGGGAATGTGGGAATGAAAAATGTCCGGGAATGACTTCCCTAGAGGGGACTGTGTGAAGATCTAATCCAGGCAATTAAAAATCTCTAAGTCTTTGATAATGTTGATCTAGCAACATTATTTCATCTTATCAGTGAATCACATACAAGGACACTTGTGGAAATTAAGGGTAAGTACATTTAAGACTGAACCTAGGAAAAACTTCTTTACTCAAAAAGTTGAATGTATATGAAGCAAACTTCCAGGTTGAAGCAGAAACCTTGACAACCTTTAAGAAAAATCTGGATTAGATGTTGGGACAGCTTAGTGATTAGCTAAACAAATGAGCTTGGACTGAATGGTTGCCTCTCATTTGTTAAATTTCTTATGTTCTATGTCCTTATGACGAGATGAATACACGTGGTTCTAGTAACTTGGTGTTTGTATCAAGTTTGATCCCCTCAGTAAAACTTGTACATTTATTCTGAAACGGCATAAATTGTAAGTTTAGACAAAAGAAGCAATTAAAAAAGAGAAAGTGAAATACTGAAGATGAAAAGGAAAAGTGAAAAGAAGACAGATGACAAAGATTTATCCAGAAATATGAGGCTGGCTTTTTTTTTAAGAGGGCTCTGAACTGAATAACGGGATATCATCCCAGCACTGTTACATTTTGGTTGTGGTATGTGTCAGAGTAGCTTTTCAGCTTTCTTTTTAAATAACTGGTTCTTAGCACAAGTGATTAGAAAGCAACAAAGGGTGTCTTATTCCCACTTTAAGATAACCAGAGCAAACCATGTACTGGAGCAGCATGACAAAGAAAAGGAAATGTTAATGAGATGGATATGCTCTTTGACACTTTAAGCTAACCAAATGCCCTTAGCTCCATGTTATATTTTCTCTTATTTGGGACCTCAAATCTTCCTCCCTGCCATGACAGCTGTAACCTGTCACTAATTGACTAGAAATTGTGGGACACACCTGCAATAAAACATTAGCTCCCCTAAAGCCAGTGATCATGTCAAACCTATTAGCCACAGGGAATGTCTCTAGAGATGCAGAGTTGATTCCATCTGAGCTAAGATGTCACTTCATAAGGTGGGCTGACACACTTCACAAATTGCAGGCTTGTATTGTGTTGTGCTGGGTAAGTGCCTGCTGTATATTTCCTGTAGAGGTCCGTGGAGTTGATTATTTTTCCAATTACATCACAGAAGGTGGTACAGTTTCTCCAACTCTAAAACAAAGGAATGCTCTGAGCAGTCATTCCATTTCTGTCTTGAAAGATTCCACTGAATGTAGGATGGTCTTAATCTCAATGGTCTTAAAAATAATATTAATTAAAACTGCTCAGCATTGCTAGTAAACTTAAATTAAAGCAGAGAAAGCTAATCCTAATATATTGCTAGAAAAATGTCATGTACAAACAAAATAGACTGGTTGACAATTTAAGATCAAAAAAATATAAAAATATTAATAATAATACATGGAAACAAACAAATTGTGCTGTCAGTGCTGAAAGTTTTAAACATGTAGGACCATCTTTTCTTAAAAGGGATTGAGTTTTATGCAGTATAATTAAGACCAGGGTTGGTTCTTGTCAGAATAAACACCAGTGTTCCAAGACCCACAACTTGATTCAGTGTCTTAGAAAATCAAATGAGCAATGGATGGATTGATGGAAGGTAAAGACTCACAAGCAATGTCCACTTCAAGTCGTGTGTGTGCTGGCATACACAACTTTTCACGCTCCAGTGCTCCACGGTTTTATAGCGGTACACAAGGAAGTGAGTCAAGAAATCCTCCCTAGATGATAACAGTATCACCTCCAGACACAGGAGCAGCCTCAGCGACAGACTGAGCAGATCGCTCCTCCCCCACACTATCGACTCTTCAATTCCACCCGGGAGGGTAAACATTAACATTATACAAAGTTATGGTTCGTTTTACCAGCATTTTTATCACTCTTTAATTTAATATTATTTTTTATCAGTATGCTGCTGCTGGAGTATGTGAATTTCCCCTTGCGATTAATAAAGTATCTATCTATCTATCAGTCACCTGCCATAAGTGTACAAAGGATGGAGGAGACAATGACCCTCCTTCTGGAAATCAGTTATTGAAGCATGGGATGTCTGGAAAGCCCATACTGGAATCCACTGAAAATTGACAATAAAATGACCCAATGACAGTTGTGCTTGAAAGTTTGTGAACCCTTTAGAATTTTCTATATTTCTGCATAAATATGACCTAAAACATCATCAGAATTTCACTCAAGTCCTAAAAGTAGATAAAGAGAAACCAGTTAAACAAATGAGACAAAAATATTATACTTGGTCATTTATTTATTAAGGAAAATGATCGAATATTACATATTTATGAGTGGCAAAAGTATGTGAACCTTTGCTTTCAGTATCTGGTGTGACCCCCCAAATAACTACAACTAAACGTTTCCGGTAACTTTTGCTCATTCCTGCACACCGGCTTGGAGGAATTTGAGCCCATTCCTCCGTACAGAACAGCTTCAACTCTGGGATGTTGGTGGGTTTCCTCACATTAACTGCTCGCTTCAGGTCCTTCCACAACATTTCGATTGGATTAAGGTCAGGACTTCGACTTGGCCTTTTTTTTATTTTTTTATTCTTCTTTAACCATTCTTTGGTATTACGACTTGTGTGCTTAGGGTCATTGTCTTGCTGCATGACCCACCTTCTCTTGAGATTCAGTTCATGGACAGATGTCCTGACATTTTCCTTTAGAATTCTCTGATATAATTCAGAATTCATTGTTCCATCCATGACGGCAA
This sequence comes from Polypterus senegalus, assembly GCF_016835505.1. Taxonomy (NCBI): domain Eukaryota; kingdom Metazoa; phylum Chordata; class Cladistia; order Polypteriformes; family Polypteridae; genus Polypterus; species Polypterus senegalus. The sequence continues at coordinate 85,341,783 of NC_053169.1, read as the reverse complement.
GCCATCCTGGCCAAGATGCAGCAAAACAGGCCCAAACCATGATACTACCACCACCATGTTTCACAGATGGGATAAGGTTCTTATGCTGGAATGCAGTGTTTTCCTTTCTCCAAACATAATGCTTTTCATTGAAACCAAAATGTTCTATTTTGGTCTCATCCGTCCACAAAACATTCTTCCAATAGCCTTCTGGTTTGTCCACGTGAACTGCAGACAAGCAGCAATGTTTTTCTTTGGAGAGCAGTGGTTTTCTCCTTGCAACCCTGCCATGCACACCATTGTTGTTCAGTGTTCTCCTGACGGCGGACACATAAACATGAACATTAGCCAATGTGAGAGAGACCTTCATTTGCTTAGAAGTTACCCTGGGGTCCTTTGTGACCTCGCCGACTATTACACGCCTTGCTCTTGGAGTGATCTTTGTTGGTCGACCACTCCTGGGGAGGGTAACAATGGTCTTGAATTTCCTCCATTTGTACACAGTCTGTCTGACGGTGGATTGGTGGAGTCCAAACTCTTTAGAGATGGTTTGGTAACCTTTTCCAGCCTGATGGGCATCAACAACTCTTTTTGTGAGGTCCTCAGAAATCTTCTTTGTTCGTGCCATGATAAACTTCCACAAACATGTGTTGTGAAGAGCAGACTTTGGTAGATCCCTGTTCTTTAAATAACACAGGGTGCCCACTCACAATTGAATGTCATCTCATTGATTGAAAACACCTGACATCTGACACCTCACCTTCAAACTAACTGATAATCCTAGAGGTTCACATACTTTTGCCACTCACAGACAGACAGACAGACAGACAGACACTTTATTAATCCCAAGGGGAAATTCATATAATCCAGCAGCATCATACTAATGCAAAAAAAACAATATAATATTAAAGAGTAATAAAAATGCATGTAAAAACAGACAATAACTTTGAATAATGTTAACATTTACTCCCCCGGGTGGAATTGAAGAGTCGCATAGTGTGGGGTCTCCTCAGTCTGTCAGTGGTGCAGGATGGTGACAGCAGTCTGTCGCTGAAGCTGCTCCTCTGCCTGGAGATGACACTGTTCAGTGGATGCAGTGGATTCTTCATGATTGACAGGAGTTTGCTTAGTGCCCATCGCTCTGCCACAGATGTTAAACTGTCCAACTTTACTCCTACAATAGAGCCTGCCTTCTTAACAAGTTTGTCCAGGCGTGAGACGTCCTTCTTCTTTATGCTGCCTCCCCAGCACACCACCACGTAGAAGAGGGCACTCGCCACAACCGTCTGGTAGAACGTCTGCAGCATCTTATTGCAGATGTTGAAGGATGCCAACCTTCTAAGAAAGTATAGTATGCTCTGACGTTTCTTACATAGAGCATCAGTATTGGCAGTCCAGTCCAATTTGTCATCTAGCTGCACTCCCAAGTATTTACAGGTCTGCACCCTCTGCACAGTCACCTCTGATAATCACGGGGTCCATGAGAGGCCTGGGCCTCCTAAAATCCACCACCAGCTCCTTGGTTTTGCTGGTGTTCAGGTGTAGGTGGTTTGAGTCGCGCCATTTAACAAAGTCTTTGATTAGGTTCCTACACTCCTCCTCCTGCCAACTCCTGATGCAGCCCACAATAGCAGTGTCATCAGCGAACTATTGCATGTGGCAGGACTCCGAATCGTATTTGAAGTCTGATGTATGTTGGCTGAACAGGACCGAAGAAAGTACAGTCCCCTGCGGCGCTCCTGTGCTGCTGACCACAATGTCAGACCTGCAGTTCCCGAGACGCACCTATTGAGGTCTGTCTGTAAGATAGTCCACGATCCATGCCACCAGGTGTGAGTCTACTCCCATCTCTGTCAGCTTGTCCCTAAGGAGCAGAGGTTGAATGGTGTTAAAGGCGCTAGAGAAGTCCAGAAACATAATTCTTACAGCACCACTGTCTCTGTCCAAGTGGGAGAGGGATCGGTGTAGCATATAGATGATGGCATCCTACGCTCCCACCCTCTCCTGGTATGCGAACTGCAGAAGGTCGAGGGCGTGGCGGACCTGTGGCCTCAGATGGTGAAGAAGCAGCCGCTCCATAGTCTTATCACATGTAATTTTATTTATGTTATTTGATCATTTTCCTCAATAAATAAATGACCAAGTATAATATTTTTGTCTCATTTGTTTAACTGGTTACTCTTTATCTACTTTTAGGACTTGAAAACGAGGACGTGAAATTCTGATGTTGTTTTAGGTCATATTTATGCAGAAATATATTATATAAGGGTGTCAAATAGGCCAAAAATAATCAAATATAAAATAAATATATATTCTGGTATGTTTAAAAGTACATTACATATTCTGTGTACTGCATATAGTGTATGTTAGTAGTGTATGCGCTCTTTTTATATATTATTTTTATTATTAATATTTTTACTTTTTTGCTCAGGTTGCAGGAATCTTGAAGTGCATATAACTTGTACACAGTTGCATAACAGAGGCAGGTGAAAACTCAACAGCAGCTCTCAAATGTATGTGACACTTAAAGCACAGTCAGACCTGAAAATAGGATTGTTAGCAAACACAAAGTAACAACGAATGTGGAATGGGGCACAATTCTGACTGCCTACCTGTAATGCATGTGATAAAAGCAGATCAAATCACTGGTAAATGTTCAAATATTTTAAACAGTCACTAATCAATTCTTCTTTATTAATAGCTATTTAAAAAAAAAGAACAGACAATTTGATCTTTTGTATTACAGATGCCAGATTAGAGCTGTGAGAAGGAGCAGATGGTCAATGAATAATATAAACTAAACTCATTTTCTCTTTTCCGTAAGTAATTTTTACAAGTCCAGATTGTGATGAGTTAGGCAAGTCATCTTTTCCGACATTAAAGATATAGTAAAAATGTAATACAGGTATAATTTATATTTATTTGTTATTACACCTTATTGTTTAAGACAGTGTATGTCAAGTCAGATGGTACAAAAGACACAGAAAGCTTGTGGCTTAGCCTGAGGTAACTAAACTGAACATTACTAACACAGAGAGCGCTCGCTAAAATAAAAAAAAAGAAAATCAAATTGTCTGTAAAAATAAAGGCATCCAGCATTTGCTTGCTGTGGTAGATGCTGAACTCTTGTATAAGCAGCAGTTGGTCAAAGATCTCAGGTTTAAGAAGAGGAAGCCTGCCCATTTCACTAATGACAAGCCTACACATTTTTTTATTCTTACTCTCTGTCACTAGCTTTTCAGAAGATCACCACACACTTTTCATTAGTTGAACAGCCTTTTCTTTTCTTTTTTTCTCATTTTCTTCTATTTTTGTTGTCTTTTTTGTGAACTAACTTTTTTGTGCTTGGTTTTGATTTCTGACTTGTGTCTGACGCTGCTGGGTTAGGCTCTGGATGTATTAGGCAAATTCAATAATGAATGGATGGAAAACATTTTTTTTTGTGATCAACATTTTCTAAAATTAAAATGACAGAATATAAACAATAAACAAGTATACATTACAAAAACCTAAACCTCCCACTCCCACCCTCTCACATTGAGTCTGAGGCGACATTTCTGGCTGTAAGTCATTTTTGCAAGTCCAGATTGTGATGAGTTAGGCAAATCCTCTTTTAGACTCTGATGCCCATAAAGAGTTGTACTTTACAGCAATTCTAAATCAACTTTAAATGATTTTTTTGAAACAGCATATACAGGTACGTATGTTCACCTTCACAGTTGTTTCGTATGTACTGTAAGCACTATTGAAACTACTTGGCCCACTCCATGTCTGACTTCAACTTTAGCTCTATATTTAAACCCCTGCATTGCACAGAATGTCACTATAAGAAAGGATGAAGTAATCCGAACTGCGAGAGTGAAACAACATCCATAGTGGAGCTGGCTGTGGGTGCTGCATTGATTCTAGCCTTGCTAAAGGACAGTTGGGTACACATAAAAGCAAGGGATGGAAGAATGGAATCAAGTCATAACTGGCTGTCCAGCAGACATCACTGTTTAGCTAGCAAAACAGGACCATTGAGTGAAACTACAAAGATTGCAACTGCAGTACAGGTAGCAACCACAAGATGCAACCAACGTCTAGAAAGAGAAAAGCATTTGGACAAACAAAGACAAAACAAAATTAGAATCTCTCCATGTAAGCCACAGAAGAACTTTCAGTGGACCCTCAAGGACAAAGTATCACCGCCATTCCTTGAGGGGACATGAAGCAAACCATAAGTGCATTGCTTATAAACAATATTCTCATAATCAAAGTATATCTTCCTTGTTGGGATGAAGCCAGTAAATGCCTTAGTATGTGTTTGTGGTTATTGGTATTACGTAAATGAAAGTAGCACCTTGTGTGAGGGTACGTCTTAAACCACTGTTATATACATATTTTTCCTTCTGAATTCAGTAGGATAAGTAAACTAACCTTCAATTAATTTGGAGCAGCTTCAGTCACACAGTGTTTTCAAACAGCATGTGTCATACACACACATGCACACAGACTGATTACGGACCAATAATTGGAGTCTAAGGGAGCTCTAAACAACATCAGAGCTACTGTCAAAGCGCAGGTGCTAAGAAACTTGCAAATAGGTAAGGACTGATCCATCTAACCAGCAAAAGGACCAGATATCTTATCAAAGAATTTAAAGTTAGTCCCAAATCAAAAATGTGTCCTTGACTACAGACAAATTTTAAGAAAAGAAAAATGAATACATTTGTGCCTCTCTGTACAGCAGAGCAGACGAGTGCAGATTAACTTACATGTATGCTTTATGTTGTTCATTTATTGTCCCGTGTCTGTATATACTTTCATATATCCATCTTCTATTATTCGTATGTTATGAATAAACTACCATTTTGTTTGTTGCAGCAAGCATATTTGGGAATTCTGTTAAAGAAAAACTGTCTCTATACACATGAATTACAAAAGAGAAAGTGAAGGTTGACTTTATAAACCTTTGCCAAGTTAATTCAGTTCAATTCAATTAAGTTTTATTGTTCCAAGAAGGAAATTTTGTTTGTCACCAGGTTTTACAGAGAGACCATGACTTAACATAAACTTTGTACAAATGAATAAAGTATAGCAGTAAACATAATACTTATGCTGTAACTTCAAATTATGCATGTCACACATAAAAAATGAAACCAACATGAAGACTTCATTATGGTAACTACTCATTGAAAGATTTAAGACCTTTGTTCATAAACTGAAATACAGTACATTGTAAATCTACATAGTTCTGACATCCTGGCTGGAACGTGAAACAGAGACATCCCACAACAGTATGGTCAGGCAGTGTTTAGCTTTGCTGCTCCACATATTCGTTGATGTGACCTGTGTCTGACTCCTGGCCTTTTCTCAGCATTATTTTTTTTTCCTCCTTGACCCCAAGATAGTGTATTTTAGTCTTATTGGTGTATTATATGTGCACTTACATGCATGCTGTTTTATGTTACTGTTTATTTTGAACATATACAATCTTAATTTAATGTTGATTTTTCATCTTGAAGTTAACTCTAAGTTGAATTTGGTTTCTGTCTACATTTTCCATTATACATACAGTAACACTCCTGGTAGTGATCATGTGACTGCGCCATTGTTTTTGTAATGTCGCGGGATGTTGCATATTAATATGGCCGCATTCATGTTTTCAAGTTATCACTGAATGATAAAACTCTTTTCCCTCAGTGCTAGTCAGCTTCATTTTCAAATAGGCCCTAAAGCTAGGTTTTGGTATTCTGGTGGTTTGACCTCTTTTCAGTATTTTTTTTTTTACTTTGGTTTTGTTTTGCCATTTTTTGATTCCTTTGACAGTAGCTAGGCTTGTGATGTTTTTGCATTCAAATCATCTCCTGGTGACTTTTCACTTACAATAATCTTCAACATGTTACGTGTCCTAATAGTACCAGTGTGCCCAGTATCAGTGAATATGACCATGAATGTCCCTATGCTCTTCAGTGGGTCCTGGTTTGGTGAATGAAGTTGCTGTGTTTGGCTCTGGTTACAAACACCCTACCATTAAAAATATGGATGACTGGTATTACAGTATTTGAAAAATGAGACGACTTAAACTAAATAAAACTGACTAAAATGATGCAACACAAAACCCATGGAAACAGAAATTTAACAGGCTGTTTATCCAATAGCCTTGCAGCTTAAGACCACAGAAATCGCTATCCCAATTTAGTAAAAGCAAAGTATAATTATACAAGTTAAATCATTGTATTAAAAACAGCACATCACACTACACATTTGTGTGGGCATGCAACAGTTAAGCCTTGTTCACATGGGCGTTAAAATCGAGCGTTTCTTTGCGTTCGTAGCGTCCGGTGAGCGCAGATCAAGCACATAGTGTTTTCTACACGTAGGAGTCAATGAGAGTGTTCACACGGGCTTTGGTGAAGTGTGTTTGTCCGGCAGCGCGTTTATACGGCATCAAAAAAACTTTGCATGCAGCTTTTTCTTGGCGTTCAAAACCCAACGAATGCAAGGAAACCGCTTCTAGTTCGTTTTCTGCGCGTTTATTTTACACTTCGGAGGACCGGATATATCCCATGATCCTACATGCTATACATAGGGAAATGCGGGAAAAAAGAAAAATAAAATGTCGAAGGAGGTTGATCCAGCCCAGCTCGTGCAGGAAGTGGAGCAGAGACCTGCAGAGTCTCTCTTCAGGGCTAACACCAAGTCGCATATTGGTTGATCGGCGTGCAATGTGCCTGTGGCATTGCACCAGCTGCAGCAGACAATCAAAAGTGGAAACCGACATCCGACAGTAATTAAAAAACTTGCGCGGAAATTTTCGCATTTCTTCATAAAGCACAAAAAAAACTTCCTTTAACCCGACGTTGTGCAGTCAGAGGATGAACCCAGTAGCGGCGATTTTTCTCTCCCTACGTCGCCGTATTACGAGTGTTTTTAAAACAAGAAGATTAATATCTAACATAGCAAAATGGTCCATATTGAAAGGAGGCACCTCAAATAAAACGACAAGGACTTTCATATCCAGTTCCCGACACTGCCTCCACAGGTTAACACACAAACTACAATTTGGGCTGCAGGCTGGCGTTAGACAGAGACAAACGAACGCCGGTGTAGAAGTCAATCTATCGCCACCACAAAATGCAACATAAACGTCTAGGACGTTCAGAGCAAGTTCGTTTATCCAAAAACTTAACGCCCGTGTGAACAAGGCCTAAAGCACTTTAAACAATAATAGTAAAACCAAACCTCCACTTACAAAACCGCATGTGCAAACACTGTCAGCCTGGTTCGAAGTGTATTTTCTGTTTTATTGGTTTTTCTCTAAGATGTTACTGCTGCTGAGTCCAGCAGTGGAGTGTAGCGTTTGTAGAGGAGATCATAAGTATTGTTTTCTTTCTTTGGATTTGCTGTTTTTTGTGATTCTTCTGCTTTGTCCTTCAATTATTTCTTTGAGATTGTGGATTGGACTTGGTCATCTCAGATCACCTTTTTTAGGCATATTCATTTTACTCTTTGGATCTTTTTTTTTTTTATTTTTCTCATTTTCATTAATAAACACAATTTATGAAGATTACATTTTTGAATTGCCTATGCAAGCTAGAGTTTTCATGGCTTCTCTCTCATCCTTGTACAGCATTTTGTTAAGTTTGGGCCTTTCTTGGTATTTTACATTATTTTAAATCTGTGTCTTATTTTTGGGCCTGCTTATGCCAAAGCCTAAAGGTAGTAGTGAGATACTGGCTGTCTTGGGGTGAGCTTCTGCTGTGTAGGCTAGTAAAGGTCTTGGCTTGCTTTGTTGGCCCTTCGGATGGCTCACGCCCATTTTGTCATGTTTGTGACTCCATTTCACAACAGTTAAAACTCTTAAAAACCAGACAATTTATTCTTTAAAGAGCTTAGTGTCTATAACTAGACTCTGAATATAAGAAATAATGTGTCCTCATATTGTATTTTGCCTTAGGGTAAGGCACCTACCAAATAATAAGACAATTTATTAACTCAAATTGACTGTAAAAGTCAATACTACTAGCTTTCTATACCTGAATAATGTGCCTATATGTCTATTTGAGAATGTAACATAAACAATATGAAACGTTGTAAAGGACATGTAACCAAATAAAAGTCAGATAGATAATTATGTATTTTTATACTAATAAGCTATAATAAGCTATGTTTGAGTAAAGTCTGTAGCTTAAGATGCATTCTGGGGAAAAAAATCCAACATACATTGAATTTTTACTAGGTGAATATATAAGCAATTGTACTGTACTTCTTTAAAAGGATTTGATGTGATGTTTGCTGCTGGAAGGCACTACATAAAATAAATATTTTTGTGTGAAATGCTGGCATGCATTGATTTGCACACCACATGGAGTAACAGTCCATTACAGGGCACATTCACACACACACACATACTCATACTGGGCTAATGATCTTTGGTGGAATAAATAACTAATTTACAAAATATAAAATAGAGAAAATGTCCACATGTGCAGCTTGCTTGCCAGAAGAAAGGCAGTAAAGCAAAAGACAGAAAGAAAAGCAAAGCAAACATTTTAAATGGTGAATAGCCTAACAGAGAATCAGAAAGTAACACAATAGTGTGAATTTAATGTAGCAGCACATTGTGTGTATCGTGTGTTGCCAACTTGGAACATGACTCCTCTGAGGTTTGTATCTTGTAAATTTATTCAGCATGCTCCAGCAATTTAGACTCAGCCATGAGGGCAAAGTGGTGCACTGCAAAAACTAGACAAAAAAAAATCTGCCAATGGAGTAAGCAAATTTTACTTGGCAAGAATTCTTAAAGTTAGCTAACTAACTGTAAATATACATTTTTTGATAAGTCAATAATTCTTACAATAAGGAAAACAAGATTTAAGCACATACAAGATACAAGTACTTTTCGCTTGATTAGCTTTCATTTTTTGCAGTTTGTCGTGCTTCCCCAGAGTTCCAGGCCTCAAATCATCTCCCAGTTGTTGTCTGTGTGGCATTTGCACATTCATTTTTGTGAGAACTCTGGGTTTCTTCACACATCCCAAAGGTCAAGTGATGACGTCATGCGATAAGTCTTCACCCTGCAATGAAGTGGTACCAAGTCTAGGATGGGTCGAGATTCTCTGTAACCAGGAACTGAATTAAATGTGTCTAAAAAAAAGGCGAGTGGGAAGCTGTTTGTTTGCTTCTACTTTTCTTCGATAATAATAATTACAACTAAAGTAGCGCTGTGCTGAACACCAATCCAACTTGTTAGACACCTACTACAGTTAGTGGAAGTCAGTGTTCACATTTATAGCACTGACAAGTAAAATAATTTGGGGAATGAACATCCTTGTGGTATACAGTTCAGTCCTTAGCTACTAGGCTACACAGCTTTAGTATGTGTGAGAAAAACGGGGAAAAAATAAACATGAGGACACGGGGAGGAAAAAGAAGATCCTGGAGCTGGGAGGCATTGCTGCATGCCACCTGTGTTTTTGGGTTCAGTTTGCCAAAGCAATGATGCAATGTGTGAATGCTGTCAGGAGAAATCCAAAAGGCTTTTTTTTTTTCCAGAATTGTGATCTACCTCCTGTTAACATTATATTTTTCAGATGCATTGCTCCTGTTCTGTAAAATATGTTACGTATCACAACCGTCTTTTTATACAAGGGATTTGTCTAATAACACTGACAATGGCAATAATTAAGTCATTCAATTGGAAGGTAAATATAAAAAAACAGAAATTCATCTGAATTGGCATGTACAGCCTGCAGCCAGATAAATGTTTATTGCATGAGGCATCTGGACAAGCCTGCAAGCAGCGAACAAAAAATGAGTATCACGTCTGCTGCTCTACTCCACAGGTCATTGACTTTAATAAAGTGAGAATTCCTTGACTGCAGATAGTTGAGGCCAAACATCAAGTAGCTAGCAGGACTGCCATGTTGTACTGGGCAACTGCTAACGTCATGCACTGATAGTCCACTATGTATCCAAACAAGGAATTATAACAAGAAAAATAAGGAACCAGTAGTGCTGTGTTGGCAGTGCCATGGCATCTCATTTTGTATGCCTTTCCACTATTGTTTTCTATAATATTCTCTTACTTAATGCAAAGCTACCCAATAAAACTTTCTCTTAAAAGGCATATAAAAATTAATATGGATTTGTTGGCATATCTTGTTTTAAACTTGTCTGTTATGAACTTCAGACACTACAATATGACCCTAGGAGAATTAGTATCTTCTTATATTGAGAGTAAGATAGATTGTAGTCCAAATATTTCCATGAGAAATGAAATTCAAATGTTGCTTTGGAGAAAAACTTATTAGGTTTCTTTCAGTAATAGCCTTTTTTGTCATTAATTGTTGATTTGCAATATAAATATTGTTATCTAGTGAGCTTCACGGGATATAACTAAAAGTACTTATGTAGAAAATTATACTGAATAATAAGAAATACTTTATAGACAGATACATACATAAAGAGACATGAAAAGCACTATACAATTGAGATATACAGTAGATATTAATTTGACAGATGAAATTGCATTTTAAGGCGAAACACATTATATTTTGAAAAATAACTAGCCTGCTTTCACATTTTATAATACAGCCTATGGGTACCAGAGTCCCACTGAAGTAGCAAAGGTTTCAATTTAAGAAAACATGCCTTCTACAGTTCTGAGGCATGAGGCATGCTTGAGACAACAAAAGTAAGCAAGAAATATATTTAATTATAGATTCTTGATACTATTTTCTCAAGGTAAGGATACATTTCTTGCTCATTTTTTAACTCGCAGTAGGCATTGTGGGTAGAGCTATGACAATTCCAACAAGCCTCCAGCACCAAGCTCCATTCTGCTTATTACTCTATTTTTGCTTCTACAGTGCTGTTTCTTTGAGTTTATGTTCTCTCTTAACAAGCAGATACATACTCATATTATGTAATTATTTTCTCTAAATGGTACCGACTTTTTCACCAGTTACATTCTGCGTTGTTATTTTATATAGCCTATGGCACAAGATTTATGGTGAAGAGCATTGTATTTTTGAAAGACCCAGGCCACCTTCCTGTCACACCGTTCGTGGCATGTCATTCACACACATTATAAAAAATTTACTCAGCAGCTTGAAGCACCAAAAGCAATTATAGATTTTTTTTAATGCATGATGTTTTATGATAAAAAAGAACCAATGACAGTGTTTGAACTCACTGATACCAATCAGTCCACAAATACATGGTAAGAACATGCAGACTCCATGCAGACCCGGCACTGTGAGCAGAAATGAAAGCTTTACACTACCAACGAGCTCATGTTAAAATGTTTGTTCTGACCTTAATAAACTTTCAATCTGATCAAAAGCATGTGAACTGGCATTGCTAAAGTGTGAATGTGTGTGTTTGTTCAGCCTGCAATGGACTGACTGCCAAACTGGACTACCTACCATGTGCCCAGTGCTTGCTAGGGTAGCATCTATGGCAGGATTGCAGGACAGCTAAAGAAGTGAGTTAGGAAAATGGATGGAAGGATGGATTCTTAAAACATCTATTCATCTCTTGTCATTTGGTTGCAATATTCTTTCTTGTATGTGCATAATCAAGGAACCGTCAGCAGGCGATATCTTTGCACAATGACAAAATACAGTATGCTTTTTTGAAAGAGTATAAGCAATTGTAAGTATGGCTTATTTCAGTTATTGCCTAGTTATCTACAGAGCAGAGACAGCAATATACATCTGAGCCTCAACATTCAGTGATAATAATGGTGCTTGGTGATGACTTTCCGAGATCTGTGACATTGGGGTGCTGTGGAAAAAGCCAACCAGTGAAGCGAAGCACATAGCCAGTCTCCTTTTAAAATGGCTGAATCCCACAATGATGTTTTGTTTATTTTCCTTCTTAAAACAACACGGATACACCGATTTGCCATATGTATGTAATCTCAGGGCGGCACAGTGGCGCAGTGGTAGTGCTGCTGCCTTGCAGTTAGGAGACCCGGGTTCACTTCCCAGGTCTTCCCTGCGTGGAGTTTGCATGTTCTCCGCGTGTCTGCATGGGTTTCCTCCGGGCGCTCCGGTTTCCTCCCAGAGTCCAAAGACATGCAGGTTAGGTGGATTGGTGATTCTAAATTGGCCCTAGTGTGTGCTTGTTGTGTGGGTGTGTTTGTGTGTGTCCTGCAGTGGGTTGGCACCCTGCCTGGGATTGGTTCCTGCCTTTTGCCCTGTGTTAGCTGGGATTGGCTCCAGCAGATCCCCGTGACCCTGTGTTTGGATTCAGCAGGTTGGAAAATGGATGGATGGATGTAATCTCAAGACACGTAGCGGTAGTATTAACTTTTGTGACTTGAAAATTAGATGTATTCCGAATTTTTTAAGGCTTTTTGTCCCCACAATGGGACACCAGTACCTATAAACTCTACTATAAATCACAAGAGCAGGCAAGTTATTTTTGAAAATTTATTTAATAAAAAAAAAAGCCTTCCCTTTAGAATACATTTCATGTAGCAGATTAATATATACCATGTGAAGAAATAACTTTGATTGGAAAAATTAAAAACTCCTTTAATCACGTCAAACATGTGTTACTACAAAGACTATGTGTCATGATCAGAGATGAATTTTGGGCTTAACAGTCTTTTTTTCTCTACTAGACACCATTTTGCATAACCATTTTTAGTGTCACATCCTGAGCTTCTTGGGATGTGGTCTCCAGGATCGTGACCTTGAGCTCATTAGCAACACGGGATAAAAGTTCAAAGGTTGCAATAGCTTCATCCGATCTGCAGATAAATCCTTTCAAGCTCGTATAGAAATTCTTTGTTTATGATTTTCATATCTTGCCTGGTTTTCGACTTCTTGCCTAAATTTTGACTTGGATTCTTTCCTCTCCTCTGGATTTTAGACTCAAAAACTTTGTTATTTGTTTTGTGCCAAGTCAGAACACTATGCCAATTACATGATTTCTGAAAATAGAAGACAACAAATGAGTGGCATCACAACTTACAACTCAGCAGTTTTAGGTCTTGATAAATATTAAAACTGTAAAACAAGAAAATGTAAATGTTTGAAAAACAAAACCTATACAGAAAGGTTATGAATAAACTGATATGCCAGTTTTAGATGCTTGTCACTGTAAGCTTAACTTCTGTTTAGTAAAATGTAGAAACCCTAATTACATTTCTATGTAAAACAAGTAATTTATAAGTGTGTCCCACAAAGACAAAGGGTAGAAATGTACATAGAAAATAGGACATTGATTAAAATTCACCATTCGGGTCAAACTAGGCATGATGGTACTACAGCAGCTGACACTGTACCTTGGTTTTCAGATTTTTTACAGGATAACAATTTAAAGAAAAAAGACATTTAAAGGAGAGCAACTATGCATTTGATCCATTCCCATTGTCCTCTCCATATATAGATACACACACACTCACCTAAAGGATTATTAGGAACACCTGTTCAATTTCTCATTAATGCAATTATCTAATCAACCAATCACATGGCAGTTGCTTCAATGCATTTAGGGGTGTGGTCCTGGTCAAGACAATCTCCTGAACTCCAAACTGAATGTCAGAATGGGAAAGAAAGGTGATTTAAGCAATTTTGAGCGTGGCATGGTTGTTGGTGCCAGACGGGCCGGTCTGAGTATTTCACAATCTGCTCAGTTACTGGGATTTTCACGCACAACCATTTCTAGGGTTTACAAAGAATGGTGTGAAAAGGGAAAAACATCCAGTATGCGGCAGTTCTGTGGGCGAAAATGCCTTGTTGATGCTAGAGGTCAGAGGAGAATGGGCCGACTGATTCAAGCTGATGACTTTGACTGAAATAACCACTCGTTACAACCGAGGTATGCAGCAAAGCATTTGTGAAGCCACAACACGCACAACCTTGAGGCGGATCAGCTACAACAGCAGAAGACCCCACCGGGTACCACTCATCTCCACTACAAATAGGAAAAAGAGGCTACAATTTGCACAAGCTCACCAAAATTGGACAGTTGAAGACTGGAAAAATGTTGCCTGGTCTGATGAGTCTCGATTTCTGTTGAGACATTCAAATGGTAGAGTCAGAATTTGGCGTAAACAGAATGAGAACATGGATCCATCATGCCTTGTTACCACTGTGCAGGCTGGTGGTGGTGGTGTAATGGTGTGGGGGATGTTTTCTTGACACACTTTAGGCCCCTTAGTGCCAATTGGGCATCATTTAAATGCCACGGGCTACCTGAGCATTGTCTCTGACCATGTCCATCCCTTCATGACCACCATGTACCCATCCTCTGATGGCTACTTCCAGCAGGATAATGCACCATGTCACCAAGCTCGAATCATTTCAAATTGGTTTCTTGAACATGACAATGAGTTCACTGTACTAAAATGGCCCCCACAGTCACCAGATCTCAACCCAATAGAGCATCTTTGGGATGTGGTGGAACGGGAGCTTCGTGCCCTGGATGTGCATCCCACAAATCTCCATCAACTGCAAGATGCTATCCTATCAATATGGGCCAACATTTCTAAAGAATGCTTTCAGCACCTTATTGAATCAATGCCACGTAGAATTAAGGCAGTTCTGAAGGTAAAAGGGGGTCAAACACCGTATTAGTATGGTGTTCCTAATAATCCTTTAGGTGAGTGTATATCTTTATCATTTTTCTTTTATATAAATTAGGCTCTTAAAGCTTCTGGTAAATTTAATGTAAAAGCATATTAAGCTAATGTCAACAGGAAATGGAGGGAAAAAAAATCTAATCTCAATTCCACACTGAATTGAGTGAAAAATAAACCCATAATCATTGGAAGAGGTAGGTCAATGCCTTTCTGACTGAGGACAGCAGGTCAAGCAGCTCCATCCTGGACATATATAAGCTATCCATGATATTATCAAAGCAGGCTCAGAGCTACAAAGATTCGGCAATGAGTGTTGAAGGCTAAAAAAAATATGAGAAGCACACTTAATAAAATGCCATAATTCCACATTAATTAAAGTTTGTAATAAAAACAAAAAAAATCATTGTCAATAACAAGTACACACATTTACAATGTAGCTGGGGTGAAAGACTTGCAAGGCAGGAGCAGCTTTGCTTAATTCCACTAGTGCCTGACAGCTTAGCATAATTTTTCACTGTTTCATCCATTCTATGATTATGTAGAAAAAAAAAACTCTAATTACAACTAATTACATTTTAAAACTCAAAGGCATCTGTCAGTGGGAAGTGCTTCAGCACACTTGGGGCCCGGCAAGTATGAGAAGAGCATTTTTAGCATTTCTCTTTAGTGTGGTTATTAATTAACTTTACAACTGATATGGATTGGTGTTTCTTTATGTAAAATAGTTTATGCAACAAAGTGCAAGAAAAAAATAACATTTTCAGTACAGTTTAAGTCTAGAGTATGACTTGGAATTTATCCTGCAGGACAGTCACATAGCATATAAAACCTAGATGGGAAAATCAGACCATCACTGCAATCAAACTCGAAAAATGTCTTGATTTAAAATTATACACACAAGACAAGGTCTTGGACACTTGAAGCAATGGCACCATAGCATAGCATAAGTGAAAGAAATGTATGTTAAATTTGCATGGTTAACATACAAGGCAATCCATCTAATCATCCATTTTCAAAACGTAATTATTCTCATTCAGAGTTGTGGGGAGGTTGAGCCTGTCCCAGCAGCATGGTAAATAATGTGACAACCCAACTTAGAAACAGTCCACCACTGAGCAGACATGTGCATACCCACTGTCTGAGCAAATAGGCAACAGGGACATTAAATTGTGCCAATTTACTGATGAGCTCAATAGACAAAAAATTAGTCACTCCTGGCTAAATATTATCGAATAGTACATAACTCCTTGATAAGGCCAAATACCAGCTGCAATTCAGTCTGGTATGAACACTACCAGTTTGCAGTTGTAGGAAACATAAATTTTCATCCACTCTTTCAGCACTAAATCCCACAGTTCAGCCAGATTGGTTGGATGGATCCACTGGTGTTTTACTAGTCACTCCAAACAGACCACAGATTTTCTATGACATTTGAATCAGAGGATTTTGCAGGCTACTTGAGATACGAGAATGCTTCAGAATCTTCTTGTTATCTAGTCATTCTGTGCTCACTCTGGAGATGAAGCATAAAAGGTAACACATGGTCGTTCAGAAACTCAATGAAGCTCTTCTGGTTCAAGTGTGTCACCTCAACCAAAAGACCTTATGTAACACCCCATAACATCGGACAACCACCTCCTGCTTAGCACCTTGCACACAATCCATTTGGAGAGCTTCATGTGGTTTATGCTATACCCACTGCCTCACATCACTTGAGTACAAGCAGAAACGCAACTCATCAGGCAAGTAAACACATTTCCAGACATCAACAGTCCATATTTTCTGGCTCTGCACCAAATGTAACCATACAGCTGTGAATAGCTATTAGCAAGGGTCTCTTCCACGGTGCTCAGCTCCCTGCAGTTCCCTTCTGAATGTTTATTCAGAAATGACTTGCAGTGCGCCTACATCCACTGTCTGTAGCAATTCTTCCCTGATGGCAAAGCAGTTTGCTTTCACAATCTGTGAAACATGGTGCTGGCCCCTATCTGTGAACATCATCTTTGGAATTCAGTTGTTGCGAGACTAGTGTTTGACTGTGATGCCACTGCTGGAATACCCATTGGGCAGTATGCTTTGACATGTTCACTATGTCCTTTGGCATGGCTGAATGCAATGACACCTTTCTACCAACCTTTCATGTCTGTCCTACGAACAGTTGCTTTACAAAAAGAAGCAAACGCACATGGCACACCACTACTCCTCATCACTCTATGATCTCTGTAGCACATGACACAGTTATTTGTAGGACAAGTACATATCACCTCTTACATGGACGGTGACAAATGTTTTGTCTGGTGAGCTTATAAAATGCTAAGGGTTGTCTGTCATGCAAAACTTTGACAACCACTGACCGAAAAACCTTGAGCTTGGTCTTAATCAAGAGCTTATGACGTGATACACAACACAAACCAACATTTATTGGTGCAGACTACATTACTCACATAATTGTGCTTTGGGTCCTTCTAACTGCCACACCCTAATTAACAGGAAAGGAATGGTTGCAAAGCCACATGGAACCGGTGCTGACAGTGAAGCACATTGCATAGACTGAGTGATCGTTTTCAACACAAAAGCAAGTTACTACAAGAACAAAAAGGCATGACAAAGGTGGTGGCACCATCTGAGAAGTGACCTGGGGTGCTGTGTTTCGTGAGAAGGACATGAGCCACCTTTCCTTGAGGAACAGAAGTCTGATTGTTTCCTACTATGTAATAGTATGGTCAAAATGTCCAACTTCAACTGCATAGCTTTATGGATTTAGATTGCTATGACCCTTTGTATGAAGAAGCTTTTCCTGCAATCTATATAGACCTGGGGTGGGCAATTATTTTTCCAAAGGAGCCACATGAGAAATTGGAAAGGTTTTAGAGGGCCAGAATATATATAATATACCTAATATATACTTAATACCTATAATATTCTTAATTCATTTCCAATATATATGATATCCACCTATAAGAAACAGTAAATGGAACATTACAATAAAAAAATGTAGAAGAATTATATACCGTATTTACACGTGTACCACGCGCACATTTTTTCCCAAAAATTAGCATTAGAAAATCAGGTGCGCATCACACGAGGAAATGTAATTCTGTAATGTGTACTTCTTCTGCTTGGGCTCGCTCTCGCTCTCTCTCTCTCTCTCTCTCTATCTCTCGCGCGCTTGTTCGTTCTCTCTATCTCTCGTGCACGCTTGCTCGCGCTCTCTCTCTCTCTCGTGCGCGCTTGCTCGCTCGTGCGCGCTCATTCTCTATTGCTTGCTTCCTCGCGCTCAACAGAGCTTTCTCTCTCTCTAAACGCTTCCTATACAATCACAACACGTGCCGTACACGGGCAAAACTTTTTTTCGCGATTTTCTTTGTAAAAATTAGGGTGTGCGTCTTACACGAGGGCGCGTGGTACACTAGTAAATACAGTATATATATATATATATATATATATAAAATTCTATTTAATGAACAATCTCAAAAACAGTTTAGAAAATTTCAACTTTTGCAATGTTTAAAAAAAACTAGCATCATAACTTAACATAAAATAGAAGCACCAACTAACTGTAAACCAAACATGTCAAACAGTCAATCAAACAAGTGTGGAGCACAGAATTATTGCACTATTTAAGGAACATTTATAAAAACAATTTAGAAAATGTGCATTTTTTGCAGCATTTAAAAAATAGCATCATAACTTTATTAACTAGTTTTCAAAGACCAACATCACATTAATTTACCTCAGTTCTTTTGGTGTTCACTGAGAGAAATCTAGCCTGTTTTAGGCTTGAACAAGTGCACTGAAGTCAGGTTGAATATCTTAGGTAGATATGAGAAGGACAGCACACAAGTGGCCATCGCAGAGAGAGGATCTGTATCTGGATTTGTTAAACTTCATCACTGAGAATGTTTGTTCACAGATGTAAGTAGATCCAAAGAGAACCAACATCCTCTGAGCATGCCTCCTCAAGTGTGGGAAGATTTCCTCTTTGAGAGAGGAATAAAACTCTACCAGTGATACTGACTTAAAATGCTGGGCCAGTAGATTATCAGACTGTAGATCAATGAGTTCAAGCTGGACATCACTGGGTGCATTATCCACACTATAAGTAAAGGGAGAAGAAATCATGTGCATTTAACTCTCAACTGTTTTGAAATCTTCAAATCTTCTTGAAAACTCACCATGCAGTGCCCGTAACATTGATGAATACTTGTGGAGGTGATCAGCTGATAGTGTGACTTCTTTCAGTGTTGGCATGTGAGTGAGAATGTTGCCCTTTAATTGACTTAAAAGAAATTTCAACTTTCTCATGAAAGCTATCACCAAGCTATACATTTTGCGTGCAAAGAGGCTCTTGCCTTGCAGCTTGGTATTTAGTTCATTCATTAGTGCAGTCACATCAACAACAAAGGCCAGATCTGCAATCCAGTGTGTATCTGAGAGCTCTGGAATGTCCTCGTCTTTCTTTTCACAAAACTCCTGAATCTCTGCTCTCAGGTCCCATACTCTTTTAAGCACCTTGCCAAGGCTGAGACATTTCACAGCTGTCTGGTAGCCTATGTCACTATGTTTACTTTAATGCTCCTCTAACAGTGAAACAAACTTTCTGTGATTCAGTGCTCTTGCCCTGATGAAATTAACTATTTTAGTTACAACATCAACAACATGGCTATTTTTTAGCACTGACTTGCACAACATCTCCTGATGAATGATACAATGCAAAAATATCAATTTCTGTTCTGGGTTAATTTCAGTCACTTTATCTTGCATCCGCCGTACAAGTCCAACTTTTTTCCCCATCAGATTTGGACAGCCGTCGGTTGTAACACCTACCAGTTTGTCCCATTTTAGTCCCAGCGTGTCCATGGATGCATTTACCTCTGTGAACAAATCACTCCCCGTTGTAGTCCCTTTCATTGGCCGCATAGCTACCAGCTCCTTCGTCATCTCAAAGTCTTTCGTTAATCCATGTACAAAGATAAGTAACTGGGCTGTATCACAGATGTCACAGCTCTCGTCCAGAGCCAAGGAAAACAAGACAAAATTTTCTGTTTTCTTTTGCAGTTGAAGATCCAAATTCCCCGCAATGTTCTTGACCCGCCTCGTTATTGTGGGCCTGGAGAGAGACACATTTGCGAACACGACTTTTTTCTCAGGGCATATTAGCGCTGAAGACTCCACCAAACAGTCTTTGATAAACTCCCCCATCAGAGAATGGCTTACTGTATCTTGCAATTTTGTGGCATATTACAAAGGAGGTCATGACTGCTGCATCCTTGGATGAGTGGAGCTTTGTAAAAAAATCCTTCTTGCTTTTGCAGTTTAGCTAGCAAATCTTCTGATGCTTGTGCCCGCTTTGCATCACTGAAATTCTTGTATTTTTCTCCGTCTTTACTCTTGTAATGGTGATTCAAAGTATATTCCTTAAACACCGCTATATATTCTCCACACACTAAGCACACAGTTTTACCTTTGATTTCAGCAAAAAAATATTTAGAAGTCCATGCCTTGTTAAAAACTCTACATTCTGCGTCAATTTTTCTTTTTTTTAATTTTAGCTGACATATTTAAGGGCTAAGAGCTAATTTCTTGGAAGCTGTTCAACACATTCGCTGAAGTGTATAAGCGTACTGATAATTAAGAAAAACAATAGTGGCCTTCAAAATAAAAGCAGTGTAAT
Organism: Polypterus senegalus; assembly: GCF_016835505.1. Classification (NCBI taxonomy): domain Eukaryota; kingdom Metazoa; phylum Chordata; class Cladistia; order Polypteriformes; family Polypteridae; genus Polypterus; species Polypterus senegalus. The sequence continues at coordinate 85,321,546 of NC_053169.1, read as the reverse complement.
TGTATTTCATGCACCTATCACAAAGTAATAGATGTTGCTACACTTTTACTACGAACTTACGTGGGCCGGTCAAAGGCCGTCAACAGTCGGATGTGGCCCACGGGCCGTAAAATGCCCAGGTCTGATCTAGACTCTACTTCGTCTTAATCTCCATTGTTGTCGTCACATGATGTAAATGATTATTCATTACATTCTATCTACCTGGCCATAGAATTTACAAGTAATTTTGTATGCCTTTCCATGTATCACTTTCTAGTAATTTCCACCGACTAGCAAAGAGTTATTTGATTCCAGCCAAACCCACATAATCTGAGTAGAAAAACTGCATTTTAGAGAGTGAGCATATGTCCAAATATGGTGTTCCTGCAAGGCATCATCTACAGTCTGTCTATAGACATGCTCATCAAACAAAACAAAACACCTCTAGGAAACAAAATAATCAGATCTTGCATAATGTGCACTAAAGCTTTCATCAAAGATTTAGTATGCTTCTCTTTTTTGGTTTATAAGCACAGTCAGGAAAGCAGAATGAGAGTTTACATAAAAAAACAAGGACAAGTATGTGAATTACAATATAAATTGTGTTTTTTTTTTTGTGAAGTTAAAGTTTTCCTATGATTGTGAACATCATTTCAAAGATAATGATGATGTTGTTACATTCTCTTTTTTGTCATGTTTTGGGTTAGAAACAACTTAAAACAGGACCACAGTCTGATAGTGTGGAGAAAACTCTCCAATAATGTGACTGAGGCAGACATCTTGCCAGATATGTAAGCCTTAGGAGCCTCTCTTTGTCCTTGATCAGGTAAGTATGGTCAGTAATGATAAGGGTGTGATGTAGTCAGTAATTGACTCTGCCTCTATTCTCTTACAAAGGAAGAACACAATACAGGCAAACTGTGCCATCACTTCTGCCACATCTGTGGAAGTCCTGCTCATTCCAGTTTTTCATCCATCTTAGAAGAACGACGACCAGAAGTTAGTAATCATCTTGAACCCTACTCGTAAATGGGATAGACCTCTCTTGGAGACAACTTCTGTTCCGAAATTACCCAACATGTTGGACCATTAGTCCTTCCATTATTTTCACTTTTTCATTGATTGCACTTTTATTTGCTTAAATAAACTGCTTCAAACTAAACTGGGTTGTCAGGCTGGTACCCCTAATCTTTGACTGTGTCATAACACTTTTTAGGAAATGACTGCAAGAGATACTGCTACAAAGTGACTGTTGGCTAACCAAGTAATTTGGGGGGTGGACTAGTGCTCTTTGTTTCTTTGGCAAATTTTCTCACTCATAGCTTTTCCTTTGACATCTTTGGCATTAACCCCAAATGTAACTTAGGCTCAGAATTCTATGTAACTACAGTGAAGCCCAAGTCAGACACAGAGTGACATGTAATGATCTGCTTTACAGTATTAAGAAGGAATAATTCTCAAAACAATACTGGGCTTCCGTTTAGTGGAAAAAATAACATTATGCCGCAAAAACTCATGAATATTTCTTTCTGTTTTGCCACTCTAAAGTAATTCAAATATTAACACAGAAGCTATAAAGCCAGTTTTATAACAAACTGAAACTGAACCATTAGTTTAATCAATCAATAGTGATGATAATGTGAACTGGTCATCAGACATTAGCAAGGATAATGTAACTGATGCATACAACATGGTACGACCAAACTGCCATTATAGGCCTTGTGACTTTTATGGTGTAACGCTGCAGTATGCAGGTATGAAAAAGATAATGATTGCAATGGAGTAAAAGGACAAGAAAGATGCTAGGCTTCTAAGCACTGTTCACAAAGAAGGCAACTGTCTATGATTGTGTCAGGGGAAATGTGGAAGTCACTAAGCCTTGTGCTATGATAGCCTACAATGATACAAGGGGCACACCAATTGTGGGGATCATGTACTGACATTCTACCCTCTCATGTGCAAGCAACAGAAAAATATCATAAGTGCACAAAGAAACATGCTTCCTCTGTCCCAATTGTGATGATAAGTGGTGTGTCGGTGACTATTTTAAAACGTCATACAAATGATGTGTACTAAATCTGCGATAGTATAGCAGTAAGGATGAGTAGCATCCCACTGTTTTTATATGGAGATAATGATATTGTGATGGACGGTCGGAAGATCAACCCCAGCACGCTAGAGGGCGAGTTCCCTACAGCTTAGCAGTGTCCCAGATTCCCGCAGGGCACAATGGGAGATGGAGTTCGGCTTCACAGCCCTGCTCGGTACCGTGGGTGCCGCCAGGGGACGCTGCAGGGAGACACGGGGATTTCCATTTCCAATGCAGCCCGGTGAAGTACTCTGAGATGGTGAGTAATAAGATTCTCTGGTCTGATGAGACCAAGATAGAACTTTTTGGCCTTATTTCTAAGCGGTATGTGTGGAGACAACCAGGCACTGCTCATCACTTTTCCAATACAGTCCCCACAGTGAAGCATGGCGGTGGCAGCATCATGCGGTGAGGGTGTTTTTCAGCTGCAGGGACAGTACGACTGGTTGCAATCGAGGGAAAGATGAATGTGGCCAAGTACAGGGATATCCTGGACAAAAACCTTCTCCAGAGTGCTAAGGACCTCAGACTGGGCCGAAGGTTTACCTTCCAACAAGACAATGACCCTAAGCACACAGCTAAAATAACGAAGGAGTGGCTTCACAACAACTCTGACTGTTCTTGAATGGCCCAGCCAGAGCCCTGACTTAAACCCAATTGAGCATCTCTGGAGAGACCTAAAAATGGCTGTCCACCAACATTTACCATCCAACCTGACAGAACTGGAGAGGATCTGCAAGGAGGAATGGCAGAGGATCCCCAAATCCAGGTGTGAAGACTCATGGCTGTAGCTCAAAAGGGTGCTTCTACTAAATACTGAGGGTTCAAAGGGTCTGAATACTTAGGACCATGTGATATTTCAGTTTTTCTTTTTTAATAAATCTGCAACAATTTCAAAAATTCTTTTTTGTCTGTCAATATGGGGTGCTGTGTGTACATTAATGAGGAAAAAAATTAATTTAAATGATTTTAGCAAATGGCTGCAATATAACAAAGAGTGAAAAATTGAAGGGGGTCTGAATACTTTCTGTACCCACTGTATATATAAAAATAAATGCCAGTGCAGAAGTGGGCAATCTGGTGTCCCAGCATGGTTGGACCAAACAATACCTGGCTGGAAGGCCAGTGTGACGGAAGGACAGGGAAAGATAACCTGTCAAGTCAGGACTACATGCTGCCCTGATCCACTAGAGGGTAGCATCCCTGGATGAGGATTCTCACAAAGACACTCGGAGGGCATGCTGGGAACTCTAGACCAGTGGGGACCCTAAGGGAGAGCTACTGGGATTAATTATCCTACTTTTTGGGGCTCCCGCTTGACACGAAAATATTTCCAACAGACTAAGCACTAGCATCGGAAGTACTGCCAACTCCAGGATAAAAGAAGCTGTCAATCTCATCTAGGCGAGTTGGAGTCAAGAGTGGAGGACAGACAAAGCTCTCCTGGGAGGGAAGTGTGGAGGAGAAGAAAGAGAAACAGAGAGAGAAAAAGACTTGTGTTGTGTTGTGTTGTGCACCTGGTGAACCCTTTTGGAAGGTATTTTGTATAATCACATGTATGTTTGCACACAGGACTTGTGTTTTTGCAGTTGTGTCTGGGGTTTGTGTGCTGCAAAACTCCCTACTGGTCACAATATTTTTTTTGTATGGTGTTGTATTTGTTATTTGTTTACACTACTGTCAGGATTCTGTGGAGGACATACACGAGACCCTTATTATACTGTGTACCCATGACAATAAACATAAACGTAAACTTAAACTAGGAGCCCTTGCATGTGTATGCTGGAATTTACAATGCCTCTCCTTCTGCTGTTGTGATTCCCTGTCTCTTATCTGGAGTTTTAATATGGGACTTCAACCTTCTCTGTGTCATCCTTACGCAAGCCAGTCACATAATGAAGTTTTAATGTTAGCAACACAAAATGAATTAGTATGGAATAATTAGTATTTTAGCTTTAATAATGTCCTGGAGTGGAACATCTTCAATTTTTGAACTGCAGACTGATTATATTAAGTTTTAATTATTTTGCTCAAACAAACCAGGATGTAGTGAATTTACAGGGCTTTAATTAAAGGCATTGTGAGCATCCATTCCCAGGCATTGCAAGCATCCTTTCTTGTACATTCTCCCCATATTGTACTAGTAAATTATAATCGGAGTGCATCTGTGTTAATTGGTTTACAATTTAATGGTGGAGAGAAAAGAAGGCACAGAGCCACAGAACCTGTTTAAATTAGTTTAATAATCTAGGAGCAAATGGACGCTGCAGGACTAGAAATTACAGAATTAGTTATAGCTTCAGAAAGGAAGACGTTTAGGGGTGTTTAAAAGATCAAACTCTGGTCAGAGTCATTCATCCAAAGGACAAGACAACCAATCAAATGTGTATAATGTCACGGTCATGGAATCACATTTGTGCATTTGACGATAAATATGGCTTATCTGAGAGACCAAAGAGGGGACGACAGAAGGACAACAGGGGAGCAAGGCCAGAGATTGATACACATGTGACCATTTCATTTGGATGTCGGAGAATATAACCTATGCATAACACTAACGGCTAAATTAGAAGCCGCCCAGGGCAACATCCAATCCTTGACCATTCTGATTTCCTGTAAGCTTTTCAATTTGGTATTATCACATATAAACAAAAACCATGTTGCTTTTATATATGCAATACTTTGCTTTTTATCTAGAGTTATGAAAATAATAAGAGATTGCTGCTTTCTTGGTCACTGGCTTTATCAAGCCGCCCCTCAACAATTAGGACAGCTGTGGTAAAAGAAATGCATGGTTTGGTTGGTAAGTGGCATATAACCAATTTTGTGTGTGTTGCAAGGACTTCCTGATGTTTGCTAGTGCTGGTGAGAGTGAGCCCCTATGTAATGAATCCTATGCAGAATACTGCAGTGACTGGCAATTGGCACCATCAAAACTTTGTCTGGCTAGGGTCTCCGTGTAGGTGTGTGTGTAGCTGTGTAGGTAATGATCCTGTTAAATCGCATAAACTCCATGATAATATAAGCAAGAAATCTAACTTTTAATTTTTATGAATTATTAGTATTGCATGGCTTGAAATTAAAGAGCTTCAATATTTCATTAAATGATATATAGTTTTTTTTAGAATTCACACATTATTACTTTGAACAACTTATTGTAGTATATAAGTATCAGGCAGAAGTTTTTATCGATGCTAACTCCACATAAGTAGATTTTCTATTTAGATTCATAGAGAAAATACTGCATATACAGTATAAAGAATACAGTTTAGTTAAAAACAAATCTTAGTTGGTTTAACTCTTCAAGTTATGGTGACTAGCTATTACAGGAGGATAATAAAAAAAAGCACAATAAATATTTACTGGGGTTTCAAAATAAGCAGTAATTTGATTAAGGAGTTCTTAATTGGAGGAAAAAGAAAAACAAAAAAAGGAAACAAAAAGGACGCCTCTGCCTTACTAAAGACTGAAGCCCCCAGCGATTGGTGAATTGGCCTGAGAACTTCACATGAAATCTTAGCAGCTGTCACAGTGCCCTGCTGGTCCCAACAGGAGAGTAGCTGGACACTCGCAGGGCTGAAAAGGTCACCATGAGATGAGACAGAGCTCACCTATCATTGTCAGCACTTATGTGTTGTAATGTAAACATGACAGTTTTTCACACTAGCAAAAGGAGGAGGGAGGATGCCGTAACAACTACTATTGGAATATTACTGTGCTTTGCAATTCACAATTTGACTGATTTTTTATTTTTTTGTACTTTGTTTTCAAAATAAAAACATTAATCATTAACATACTTTAAAGGGTCATTTCATCTCAAAGCAACCAATTACCTGGTGTACCCATGTTAGTCAGGAGACACCCTGTAAAATTTCTGTGATGGAAGATCAATATTATCCAAGATACAGCCAGTTTACCAATGTTGATTTTATCCGGCCTCATTTTTCATCAAATTTCACAAGTCCATAGTTCAAGAACTAAACCACCAAGCAGGCCCAGACTTTGCACGCTGGTACATTATTGGTATAGTATGTGAAAAAATATTAAAATATTTTATCTAGATGACCATGAATGGTCAAAGCAGCCCCTTGAAACTGACCAAAATTTAATTTAACTTTTTGGCTTAGCTACACTGTTCCATTCCATCTGAACTAGTGTGGTGCTGAGGTGTCACCCATTGCATGGCTGCACTCGGGTCCTAATCTGGGATCCTGAGTTGGTTTGTCATGTGGTGGGTGCGGCAATGCACTGTGTCAGTAGGTGTTCCTAATCTCTCTTTCTCTCTCTCTGTGTTTAGACCTCAGAAACACATTTGTAACCAACAGAGAATTTAGATTTTTTCCCCTTATTCAGATTACTATATAGGCGTTCTAAAAAAGCAATAAACAGAAAAGTAACTGGTTCAGAGTTTGAGAAGCAGACTCTCTAATCTAAAAGAATCATTTGGGATTTCATTTTTGGAACATCCTAACGGTATGTGGGAATGTGTAGATAATTTAAAAAATATTTTTCATATACTCTACATTGTCCCTTCTTTCTCAAAACACAAACCTTACTTTTCCTATGCAAATCTTTCATTTTTATTTCCCATCCTAAACATAGGCTAAATGTGCCATGTGTCAGTAATGGTAATCATTGAGTTTTCAATCAGTAAGTTATCAAAAATGTCAAACTTTGTTTCATATCAATTGACAATGCCCTATCCAATGTTGCTGAACAGAGAATGCGATTCTCAATGGCCAAAAGAGTAACTGGTACTTAAGAATATTTCTGTTACATCCCTGCAGAAGATGGCAAACTCAAAGTCAGCTGGAGGTCTGGTGAAGACAGTCATTGACTGTCCAAAGATTCACCACTGAAGCCGCAGCTGAGATACTGCCCTCATACGATCACACTCCTGATGGATCAGATGCGTCCGTCACATTAGACCAGTGTCCTATTGGAATTGAGTGCATGTATGATGAAAAATTTTGGACGTGTGATTCGTGACGAGAGTAAAGAGGAATTAGACACCCTGATATGTTTTATGCATCCAAACTAACTGGCACAGTCTTTCCATTGGCCACCAGGAGACAATATTTGTTGGGTGCCATTACATTGTGTCATTGCATGGCTTACATTTAATAATGTAAAAGTTTTTTCTTTTGGTATTTCATTATTTCTTATGTTTTTCTGCATTTAAATATTTTTATGACTTTTTCTTATGGCAGTGTAATATGTTACTTATTCAGACTTTTGTATCTTGAACTTAGGGGGGTGGTGCCTCCTGGAGTACCAGCTGAGCTGGCTTTATGTGCACATATTTAAAGTTCAAATATGCCTCAAGTCAGTGCTGAGCAGGTATATGTTGTTCAGCTCCACTGTCAGCAAATCTGTTACCAAATGTCTCAGTAATTAGATCTTTTTGTTTGGATTTCAATGCTGTTGTATTTTTTTTTGATTTTGCTTCTTAATTTTTGCTTTAATGTTGTGGATTTGGTTTTATTCTTTATTTGGTTTGCTTTGTCATGTTTTCTTTTATTTATGTAAAAACTGTATTATTGGTGCATTGAACCTTACTTTCTGACATTGTATTTTCAACTTTTTTTTGGTAGATAAACTTTATGTTGTTCCTAAAATAAAATCTTACTTTGGTATTTCAAGCTTGTGGTTTTAAATGGTTCTTCTTTGTCAGTGCAATTGTTGTAGGTTTTGGACTTTTTGATGGTGTGGACTTCAAGGTCTACTTGGTACAAGTACAAGGTAGTATTTAGGCCTTTTTGAAGTTTGAGGCCTAGTTACAACAGTTGTGACATTTACTCCAACCACTACCACTAATTATCATTTCCAGGGCAATATGTTCTTCATTCCTTTTAACAAATATATTTGCTTTTGTTTTTCCACCCTAACCACTCCTACAGCTATAACACCACACATCTCTAACCTCAGCTCTCTATAATGCAAGCACAAGATTGTGTCGGAACAGAATAAATGGATCTTCTTATTGCTTCCATCAACAGGAATGTAAAACTAATATGGAGTAAATACATTACTGATTTGGTAAGAATGATTCTTGTACTTTATAATTATTATTTAGTTTTTAGTCTTTTATAGTACATGAGATGTATAGGTTTCTTCCAACAGCTGTTCATTTTTCTAAGGAAAATCATATTAAACAGTTAATAAATGAGTAGTTAAAATTGCAGTGTGCTCACCGAAAATATCATTACTGGGCTCAACTTTCATTTTCTGGGTTTACCCAGGCTTACCCAATATATTTCTGCCATTCTCTGTGGTTCTCTACATCCTTTGGGGTGACACCCACTCTTTTCATATCATCCAACATCACTGCCAAACATATCTTTTGTTGGCCACACTTTTGGCCATATCCCCTCCACATCCATCTTAGAGCCCTTTTTCACCCAGTCACCCTCTGCCCATTGCTCCACATACTCAAACCACCTTAGGCTGTTTCTCCTCGGCACAAAACCTATCTCCTCTTCAAAGAGTCTTTCTCCTAATGTGACATTCGTCTTCCAGTAATTCTGTGATGCTCCAGGAGAATTTACCTATTATCATCTCAGCTTTGCTTCGTGTTCTACTTTCATTACATGTCTCATCCCAGTATCTTTACCACATACACCTCATGGCTATGGATCCTCTTCCTGGTCTGCAGCACCTACATCTCCAATACCTTAGTGTTTCCTGCAATTACCCTAATGCCTTTCACTTCCAACACATACTTCTGTTTCAGTGTCTTCTGAGTGTGAGCCTGTCCTGTGGTGAAAGGGTGTGCCATCTAAGGCTTGTACGTGACGCTGCCTGTGGCGCTTTAATTGGGAAAGCAGCTTTGGAAAATTGATGGATGGATACATATTTGAAGATGAAATGCAAAGATAAACTGCTGCTGTTTTAGATGTTAAATGTTGTATTTTCACCTGGGTCTTACCTGCTTGACAGTGATTTTAAAGGAAACTATTTTTAATCAGTTATGGTGCTACATCGATCAGATTTGAGAACATGTTTGAAAAACCACTGATTATATGAACAAAATGCATGTGTATTTATAAATCTGAGCTGCTATCTAAAACATAAAATAATGACATAATAAAAAAGTGACATTTTGTTCAATGCTCCTCTTCTACAATCACATTCACTGACGAGTACTGCTTGGGTATCTTTGCATGGTATGGTATTATTGCCTTTTTTTCTACATTAAAATGTCATATTCATTGTAATAACAAGCAAAAATGACCCCTGCCTTGCTTGAGTCAGCCAAGGTATTTATTATAACTGCTGCATATTGCAGCTGAGAAAGTTCAACAGATGTGTATTTTCAGGGGATTGTTGCTATCACAAGTTTTCCTATTCTTTCAGAATATCATTCAGCAAGTAAATGGTCAAAGATACTGTTGAAGCAGGTGACATGACAACTTGTATGCAAGATGCATCTCTTCATAAGCAACATTACACAGCAGTTAAAAGCACACAAAATACTGTAGTTCTAGCATTTTATTCTTACTTTAAATGGTGGCTCTAGTGATTAAACATAATTCATTTAGACAATGAAGTCACAGTCTCCTCCAAAATTACATCAATGCTAATGCAAGCTGTACAGTCCAAAAAAAAGTGTAAATTAAATAACGGACTAAAATCTACATAAAAATGTAATCTTAGGAATTCTTGTGCTAGGATATTTAATACTGGTTAAAATAGGAAATCTAAATTTCTGGGTTTCTGTCTTTGCAGGTTCACACTTGTCTAAAAACATTTCTGAAATTTGATAATCTACCATAATGTGCACAGTTTATGATGCTATTGTTTGGGCTATACATTTTTTAGGGACCTGCATAGAATGTACAAGTCCATACAAAAAGACATTAACTTTAAGACACAAATACACTGACACATTTCCAGGTTTCTTCTGTGCACGTGTTTTGTACTTAAATGCACTAAACAAGTTTTCTGTTAATTTTTAGTCTACTGCTAGGATTAGTAATATATATTTGGGGGAGCTGTTTCATCCAACATTGTCTTCTACAGTTCTGCGATGTTACACTGGCCCCACAAAGCATCATGGGGCAATGGAAGAAAAATTGCTTGTCTAAGTCAACAGCATGGAGAATTTCCAGGAAAATTTTCTTGCAGACAGGGTTACTAATGAACACAGCATATTTGCTGTAAAATACGCTTCAGATATTTGACCCCCGTGTATGTCATACATATGTGTTATATATTTGCATTATCTAATTGATTGATTCAGTTATTATATTCTACAGTGTACTGCTTATATGTTGCTATCTTTATTTTAATGTACAATTTTTTTTTTTTGGGGGTTCATTTCCTCCCACAATCCAAAGACATGCAGGTTAGGTGGATTGGCGATTCTAAATTGGCCCTAGTGTGTGCTTGGTGTGTGGGTGTGTTTGTGTGTGTCCTGCGGTGGGTTGGCACCCTGTCCAGGATTGGTTCCTGCCTTGTGCCCTGTGTTGGCTGGGATTGGCTCCAGCAGACCCCCGTGACCCTGTATTCGGATTCAGCGGGTTAGAAAATGGATGGATGGATGGGGGGGGGGTCTACATTTTTGCATTATTGATTTTCTTTCTTATTTCTCTGTTTTTCCAGTTTATTATATTCACAATTGTTTACATCATTGGAAGTTTCACTATTGTACTTTATGTTTGCACACTTATTTCAGAATATTGTTCTTGTGTTATGACTCTGCCATCCTTGCTTATATTGATTATCATTAGTAGATTTAAGTGATTTTGAATCTTAATTGGCACCAGGTGCCCAATATGCTTTTATCTGCATTAAAAACTCTGATGGGGTGTATCAAGAAAAGTCCATCACATAAAGGTGAACCAAAATAGATATTCGATTTATAATAGATGACACAAACTTGAGTAACTTGTGCAGAGTAGCTGGATATATTTACTGTAGCAAAAACATTTTGGGTTACTTCATCTTGAAAACATTTTATAGAAATCATCTTATCTAAATAACAAAACAGATTCCAATATGTGTTGTTTCTTCACTGGAACCAATCCATATTGTATGTAAGATGTTATTGGCTCTGCCTTATTATTTGTTATTCATAAAAACAGATTACTTTTGTTTAGACTCAAGTATCCAAAAGGTTGTGTAAAGACTTTAAACCCACCCAAGTTTTTCTCCCTAATGTGATCATCGACGATCACTTGAAATGAGGATAATGCCCAATCCATCAAGGTTATGTCTATGATGTCAGACAGCACATTGGGCCAATTCTTCAGCCACAGAAGACCAGCAATTATATACTGCCACCCTATCTGTATCTACAGAAATAAAAAGGCGTTAAACATCCAAAGGGTTACTTCAGTAAAAAGTGATACACGAACAGCAATCCAAAATATCTTTGAAAAATTGTTCATCAGAAGGTAACCAGTATTTGTATGTCTGAGCAGACATTAACTTAAGTATTACCTTTGAATGAACTGCATTGTAAACTTTTTTCAGAAAAAATATGGCAACATTGTATTGTTTAACAATACTTTTAAAGAATTAAAGTATTTCCAAGTCAAATTGTATTAAAGCAGGTGCATCAAAGTAGAAATGAGACGGGCTAAGGA